>NC_132890.1:28519507-28808279 GCF_030463535.1 Salminus brasiliensis | reverse complement strand
TCATAGCTTTCAGCATGTTTGCCTAGAATTTGTGCCTTGAATATATAATGTGTTGAATTTAGGCAATTAATTGAGCAGATTTTCATTGAAACGCTGCACTCTGCACTGCCTGCATTACAGACAGCCTGTGCCTTTCTGTCGACTCGTTTGCTTTTCATTCCTGCTTGTTTAAACGATACATTTAGCCTGTTTACATTAAAGTAAGTCTATCAAACATTATTCACTGAATTCACGGTCTGCACTGTGTATAATGTATTAATTACATTTAGCATTGGCATTCATACATTTCTACATGTTTGCATTGAATGTGTCTATTACATTTAGCATGCAAGCTTGCATATGATTGATATAATTATTACTAATTAAATGTTGCATGTTTACACAGATTTTATACATAATTTATACTTCTTTGTATTAAATCTCTACATTTAGCTTGTTTGCAATGAACTTGTACATTACATCTCCCATGACTGCATTGACTGTTCACCTTTGCATATCATTGAATTGTCATGTTTGCATTGCATATATACATTTATCCTGTTTGCATATAAGTTCTATAATTAATATCAATAAATGTAGCATGTTTACAAAGACTTACATCCATTGATCATATTTGTGTTGCGTTTCTACATTTAGCTCGTTTGCAATGAACTTTGCCATTTTCTTCCCATGCATTGCACATGATTGCAACCTTTGCACACTATTTATATATTAAATTGACCATAATATTACTGTTTGGTTTGAATTTATATATTAAATGTAGCATATTTGCTTGTCTTTTATAGAAGTTATGAATTACATTTAGAATGTTTGTATTGAAGTTGTGCCTTACTTTTATTGTGGCTCCTTTTAATACATGCATTTTATTTAGCATGGCTTTAGTTACTGTATGTATTCTAGTT
Source organism: Salminus brasiliensis (assembly GCF_030463535.1). Classification (NCBI taxonomy): domain Eukaryota; kingdom Metazoa; phylum Chordata; class Actinopteri; order Characiformes; family Bryconidae; genus Salminus; species Salminus brasiliensis. The sequence continues at coordinate 28,807,377 of NC_132890.1, read as the reverse complement.
TTCAGTGTTAGGTAGGTTAGTGGCACGACCTCAGAGAAATCCGGAAATACAGTACTATTATTCTTATCTTTTAATGATTAGATAACGGTCATTATTATTATTTGTAGCTTGAAGAATCCTGGAAATCATGGTTTCCTTACAGCTTAATGAGAACAATTGTCTGTTGTAGTTTCCACATCCAAACGTCTTTTTTTTAACACACCTGTGTGTTCAGTCCACTCCAGTTACCTCTATATCAACCATTTAATATGACACAGGCAGCGGGTTACAATTCTGACGTGTTCTGTCATTGTTAAACCTGTTAAACCATTGTTGAGCAGTCACATATGTGTAATGCTGTAATTCTTAGGCAGATTCATAACCAGATACATGGTGTATAATGCAGAGACTGTGAGATGAATATAGAGGGCCCTGTGTGTGTGTGGGTGTGCTCTCTGCAGGCGGGCTGTGGCGACTCTGAAGCTTCTGGATGTTTGCAGGATGAAGAGGGACCATGTGTAGTGTTCATTATAACCACTCCCTGGCGAGTATGAGTGGCGGAGAGATCGTGGCATACTCTCTGACGCTGGAACAGAAGACGGCATTCGCGTTTGTGGGAATGCTGCTGGTGTTCCTCGGCCTGCTGATTGTGCGCTGCTTCCGGATCCTGCTGGACCCCTACAGCAGCATGCCCTCCTCACACTGGGGCGACGGGCTTGAGGGGCTGGAAAAAGGGACGTTTGAGTACGCACTCACCTGATACCACGCCCACCCGTGAGGCCATGCCCCTTACCTGAGACTGCTGTTGTGTTCTGGCAGCCTTAGAGGCTTGTGTTTCTGATTTGAAGCAACAGTGCACATCGTCTGACTTTTCTGAGCTTGACCATCATCTTGGGAAAACACGTAACACTCTCACCTGAGAACACAGCCTCACCTGAGGTCTCACCTTGCCCTGAGGCCACACCCTCACATGGGGTATCACCTTTACCTGAGCCTGCAGTCTCATCTAAGGGCCTCACCTTTACCTGAGACCACAGCCTTACTTGAGGCCATAGCTTTACCTGAGACCGCAGCCTCACCTAAGACCTCACCTTTACCTGAGAATGCAGCCTCACTTCTTGAGGCAACACCTTTACCTGAGATCACAGCCTCATTTGAGGTCATGCAGTTATCTTACCTGTGACCTCAGCCTCACCTGAGTCCTTCACCTTCTCTTTACCTGAGATGGCAGCCTCACTTGAGATTACACCTTTACCTGTGACAGCAGCCTTTCTTGGGGTCACGCTCTTACCTGAGATTGCAGTCTTACCTGAGACCACACCTTTACCTGTGACCACAGCCTAACCTGAGTTTTCAATTTTACCTGAGATTACAGCCTCACCTGAGACCACACCTTTACCTGTGGCCGCAGCCTCACTCGAGGTCAATCTCTTACCTGAGATTGCAGCGTCATCTAGGGTTTCACATTTACCTGAGAGTACTTCCACATCCAAGACCACACGAGAGTCTGCTGCCACACTTGAACCCCCATCATTACCTGAGGCTACGCTTTTACATGTGGCCACTCTCTTACCGGAGACTGCAACGTCCCTTGATGCCACGTCCTTACCTGAAGCCACACCTCTACCTGAGGCTGCAGCATCCCTTAAAGCTACATCCTCAGCTGAAGTCACACCCATGTCTGAGACCACAATGTCTTGTGAGGTCAAATCTAATTAGATTACATCAGCGTAACCAGTTGGTGACGAAGTGTCTCTTGATGCCACACCCTTAGTCAAGGCCACGCCCTTGTCAGAGACTGAAGTGTCACTTAAAGCCACGGCCTTGCTTGAGTCCACGCCCTTTACTGAGACTGTTGCTGTGTTTTCCAGTGTTTGTGGAATGTGGTTCTCATTCAGAGTAATGGTCAACACCGAATGACTAATAAGACATTTGGATCATAAACAGTGCTGCTAGCTTTACATCTAACTACACACTACACACATGCTACAAAGAAAATAAATCTGTCTGTTTGTAGATTTGCCCTGGATCATGGGCAAACAGTCAAACAATCAACCTGTTCCTGAGTAGAAAAAGGTCAGTGATGAACATCACAGTTCATAAACACATCTAGATTTAGTCAGAACTCAGTACTCTCGATACACCGCCTGAATGTTTATGCGACCACAATCTCACATATAGCTGGGGCCAGGACCACACCCTTTGCCGCATCCTTACCTGGGACGACAATCTTGTGTGTGATTATACCACTACCCAGAACCACACCTTTACCTGAGACCACACCTGACCAAATGTGGCTAGTGGGGACTGATGGTAGAATGATGTCATTTGTTTAGGAGAGCTAATGCACAATCTGGGGTCGGTTGCACCAGCTAGACGTTCAAACACAGACTAGTTATAACACAAGTTGTTTACTAAGTTAAGTGTTTACTAAGTTAAGTGTTTACTACTACTAAATGTTGCCATCATCAAACACTAGGAAAAGACTAATTGCTCATGTGTATTTGTAACCAGCGTTAACGTAACCAACATTGTTATCCGCTGCCACGTTCTTGCTTAAGGCCACCCCCTTTTTCTACAACCACGACTTCCTTACTAGTGACATTAAGGGCAATCAGCTCATTCCTAATCAAGGATTACCTGAGGATTTCACGATTTCTGTGAAATCTGGCACTACCAGTCGTTTCCCTCACTTGCATATTGCTCTTAACAATTCATTAAACCACACTGTCATGCAAAAAACATTTGAATGAACCCGATGTTAAAGAAGAAGCTGAAATGGATTTATTGATAGTTTTGAAACATTTGATCTCACAGCTCGGTCTTAATGCACATATATACACTTTGATTAAGCCACATTTTGGGTATTTTTCAATTTCCCATATTTTACACTAGCAGCCCAGAATAAATCAGATTCACTCCAGATATGGACTGAGGAGAGATCAGTTCACTGCTCTGTCAGGACTGAATTAAATAGCGAGAAATGAACCTCACTGATGCCGAACATTCCTGCGAATAAACCACCAACATTTAGTGGTAACGGAGGGAAAACACTTAAATGCACTACAGTGTAAACAGGGTAAAGCATGTTTCCGCTGGGCCTATACGTCCTAATTTACAAAAACAAAACAACCTAACACCCAATGGTGAGTGGGCATCATGGTTAGCATAGCCATGGAAAGACACAGTCCAGATGACTGCAACTTTATTGATTTCAAATAAATAGCATAATAGAAACCATTACAAACCACTTACACTAGTTAGGTAGCTGCTTAAGCTATCTCGGCCGTTTTTTTAGGCTGTCCAGGCTGGACCTATGATAGCTAGGTAGCTACTTAGAGTAGCTGGCTAGCTTCTGTCATTAGCTAAAAGACAAACGCTGGTGCCTGAGCAGCATTAGTACCTTAGCTTATGATGTTAAGTGTAAACCCAAAAGCAGGCCACACATTCGTGCTCCCAGTGTGTACAGTGAATGTTTACACAGAAAGCTCCACTCTGAACAGGGTGCACATCTGCTAGTTTTGTTCAAGCCTTCTTGTTGTAGAAATGCTGAGCCACAGCGCTGAGAGGAAACGCTGCCTGATTTCTCACTTCTTTTTTTCTTTAAAAAGGAGTCACACCTTTGTCAGCTGTGTGCTGTGGATTATTATTCTGCATTGGCGTAAAAATGCCAATCAGTTGTTTCACACAACGTCTGCAGTCTCTCTCTCACTCTCTCGGTGTGTGCCGGTGTTTTTAGTGCTGTGAATTTGCCTTAAGGTCTCTTTGACTGGGTTTTCTGTGCCTTCATTTAGTGATGGTAGAATACCTCCAACAGGACAGTGTGTGAGTGTGAGTGTGTGTGATTGTAATGAGGATGCTGAGAGACAGTAAAGAGTTAATATGTGTGTGTGTGTGAGAGAGGTGTGTTTGGGTGTAGTAAGGCCACTCATACTGTGGGTTTGTATTTGTCTTGTGGAATAAAATGATTCTGATTTCTTTTACGTCTTTTACATTTTCCTTCTGCTTTTACTGACAACATAACCGCAAAACATGATTATCTAATTATCTAATATTATAAGATTATTTTATATTTGTGCTTGCTTTAAGTCTTTTTTTGTACTGAAAGTCAAATAAGAATATTCTCTGAAAGAATAATCTCAATATTCTGCTGATGGAATAAACCTTACATTTTCCCACTGCTTTTTATCCCTTAGAATCCAATTCTGTGCTGACAGGTTCAGGTTTGCAGGTTTTTTTATTTCTGTGTATGTGAATGTGCTCATGTTTTTAATTTCACAACCATAATTCACTCAGAACCGACTGTTTGTGTTGCAGCCTATTTTTCTATACTCTTAACTATAAAGATGCTACACAGGGTTCTTTAAGTGATGCCATAGAAGAACCATTTGTGGCTCCATAAAGAACCAAGATTGTGTGAGTGTGAACCTATTAAATCCTTGAATAAGCTGATTACCCATTTAAAGAGTCTGAATTCAATTCAGTAGTATTTATTTTATTTATTTATTTTATTTAATATCTCTTTTTACAACGAATGTTGTCACAAAGCAGCTTTACAGAGATCCGGCTCCGAGCCTCTTTAAGCAAGCCAGTGGCGACAGTGGCAAGAAAAAACTCCCTTGGGTCAAGAGGAAGAAACCTGGAGAGTTCCACACTTTCCACACTCATCTCTTTCAGAAAAATGCTTCTTTATGGAACTAAAATGGTTCAAAGAACCCTGTGTAGCTCCCTAATTTTGGGACTGGTTTTGAATGAATCATGGTTGTGACATCACAAAAATGGGCAATGCAACCTCCGATGCCGATGCAGAATGGAAATCAAATGAAAGTATGATCCAGCACATGATTGCCATTTACATTGTTCAATGTAAAACCAATGTGCTTGACCTGAAGTGACCTTGCTTCAGTCTGCAGCCTCGACCTGTGCACAAGCTTGTGCCTGTTACCATGGCAAGGGTTAGCGAGGGACGCGTAATGGCAGCCCGTAACCGCGGCAATGCCAGCTCCGGTAACCGTAGCAACAAGAGTGAGGCTGTGCCTAAAACTGCAGCCAATTCTTGTGAGAATGGAGAGAGGAGTGCGTTTGTGTAGTGGAACCGATGGCTGCGTTGACCACACACACACACACACACACACACACACACACACACACACACACACACACACACACAGAAAACACCCTTTTATTCTGTAGAAGGGGTGTGTGTGTGTGTGTGTGTGTGTGTATGTGTGTGTAAGAACCCGTATGTTCTTAAGGATGCTGCTGACTAACTATAGCCTTAGTTTTGCTCATTTAGAGCTACATGATCTTCTCACACCATCAGGACCGCCATTGTATCATCACAAGGGAGACAGAACATTGGGTCATTTACCTTCCCTGTGTGTAGGAGGGCTATTCCCCTGCATCATAGCACCAAGCTAAAAAAACACAGTGGTAGGGAAACTGCTAGGGAAGCAGTGAAAGTGTTTATTAGTGTGAAAACTATAGGATGTTTAGCTACAGTGTTGCCACGGTGACCAGAAACACTGTGTTGTTCTCTGCATCGCTGGTTCTTTTCCTTGTGGGGTTGCCAGATTCTCATGTTTCCAGCCAAATTGGGAATCAGAAAATGGGTGTAAATGATATATTTACCATGTGCATTCACGATGACAGGTTTAAGGGCCTCAGCATCAACAGCTTAGCTCTAAACTCTAGAAACCACATACGTTTAGAACAATTAGCATTTCTTGGTTTTACATGATGCTAATTGTTGATGCAAATGAGTTTCTGTTACTTGTTAGCTGGATTAGCCACTTCAGTGCTAAAACTAAAGAAGGAAACATCAAACACCAAACATGACTTAGCCGATCGATTACTTTTGGGGTAAGGGGGGATTTGAGACCTAACTATTGGTTGAAGGTGCAGACGTTTCTCAAGGTCACTGTGTTTCTCTGTCATTGTGTGTGTTGGTGTGGAGATGTAAGAGCAATAAGGAAAGGTTCCAGTGTTGAGAAGCATTAGCGCCCCAAGCGTGTTCCCGTTATTAGTGGCTTCACATTAACTCACCTGCGGGAGATTTCACATGACTCGCGCTCAGGCCAACACTTCAGCGTGCCAAAGCCACACCTGCGTCCAGGACCATTAACTCCACCAAGAAAGCAGCCTCGCCGAAACACATCAAACAAGTGCGCTCGGGGAAAACATTTCAGCGTGTTCAGCTTTTTTCATGCTTGCATTTTCAGCAGCAGTCCATTCTTTAGTCACTCTACAGTCAAGGTCCATAAGTATTTGGACAGTGACAGTATATGTGTAATTTTGCACTGTGGTACACCACCACAGTGGATTTGAAATAAAGCAATCAAGATATGATTAAAGTGATTTAATTAGTAATAGTAATAGTAATTTGATTTAAGCCTTCTTTCCTCCACTTTCACAGGCTCAAAAGTAATTGGACAAATGACCAATTAGCAGCCTTGTTATTTCATGACAATTAAGGTGACAAAAGGTCTGAAGCGGATTCCAGATGTTGAATTTGCTTTTAGATGCTGTTCATGGAAATGCAAGTGAGGAAGGCCATCATTAATCTGAGATAGCAGAAACTTTTCACCAAAAGAAATGCACTGTTTGCAATACTGCAACTAGATTTCTTACCTATTGGTTATTCACAATGTCCATGTCACAATTTGCATAAGCCAAAACAAAAATCTTGAGATAATAATAAACACGGTTGATTTTATTGTAAAAGACAGAGAGGTAAGACAACTACCCTGACCACCAAACGACTAAGATGGCTGGAGCGGGCTGCATCTCTGCATAAGCTTATTGTCAAAGTCTACAACCAAGAGCTTCAAGATGCAAACCACTGGTAAGACTGCAGAACAGAAAGATTTCTAAGATTAGACTAGGCTAGAAAACAGCTAAAAGAGCCTGTCCAGTTCTGGAACAAGATTCCTTGGACAGATGAAACCAAGGCTAACTTCTACCAGAAGACTGAGAAGAATATGGAGACAGAAAGGAATAGTTTGTGATCTAAAGTATACTATATAATCTGCCAAACATGGTGTAAGCACTGTAATGGCATGGACATATATGGCTGCCAGTGAAACTGTCATCTTAAGGAAGGAAACTTAGTGTTTGGGGTTGTCTATGAGTTCCAGAAACTAACTGCAGAGGATCTGCATTCAAGAATTATAACTTTACTATATTATAACACATATGCATTTGAGTGTCCAAACCTTTGCATAAAGGTATATATCATTACTGTTGCACACAAAATGTATCTAACATATCTCCAGAATGACAACCTGGAAGTTTGCCAGATTCACCTTATGTCAAAAAGTGAAAAACAGCAAAAATGGGGACAAAAGGTTATGGTGGAACAGCGACCGTATATCTCCCTCTACTACAAAGTTATCAGATGTAAGCGGCTTTCTTATTATCATAAGTCTTTCTAACTATCAGTTTCCTCATCGTAATCATATATAGATGATTTCTTTCCCTAATATCAGACTCACTGTGTAACAGCTAACTGTGACACACTTCAGTCCTGAAACTTTCTCAGCTCTGAGCTGAGTGGAATTTACCCAGATATTTACCCACATGTGATTTTAACCACTCTGACTTTTATGATTCATTTGAAATGGCAGAGCAGTGATAGATACAGAATCATAAAGCAATGTGGGACATCATGTGCTTCCTTTAACACTCACACACACACACACACACACACCTCCACACTTCACACTGTGCCATTAATAATCAATGTTCCTCACCTCAACTCCGACACTCATTATCTTCTCCTGGATTTTATGGCTGGGGTTAAACTTTAAGCTTGTGCCTTGCGTCCCCTTTGATGGAGCAAGGACGTTTCTGCGCCCCTTGCTCAAGAAAGGTGGGCCGAAGCCAATCAAAACCTCACCTGGAGCACCTAGGAAGAGAGAGAGACAGGTATATAAACACCTGAGACAAACTCGGGATATACCTCGCTAGCGTTCAGCATGAAGAACCCATTCTAGAGTCTATTCTAGAAGCAGCCAAACCCATCTTAGCTTAAAACTGAAAACCCCACTGAGATTAGTGTTAGACTGTGGAACCGCACTGATCCACCTTGACCTTGCGTTCAGCAGGATTAAGAGAACCTACAGAGTTGTTTTGGGGATTCCCGATGGAGAACCTAGCGTTTGAGAAGTCCAAAGATGACCCTCCACTTTATGAGGAGACGTCGTTTTCAGGTAACGGTTACGGGAATGGAGAGCACCGGTCAGTTCGACCGTCAGTGGTCAGTGCGTTTGGCCATGATACACTGGACCGAGTGCCAAATATCGACTTCTACAGAAACCCAGGGAGTGTGAGCGGGCAGAGGGCTATCAGACCATCACTGCAGGAGCTCCATGAGGTCTTTCAAAAGGTAAATATAAGAATAAATATGAGATTTGAATTCCTACATATTGTTGATTAATGAAAATAATGCTTGTTGTTTGGAAACACTGCAAAGGGTGAGAAGAAAAAAAAGCAAAGCGCTTCTTATTGCATCCCAGAATGAAAACTAATCCATATATTTATCTTTATGTTAATTTGTCCAAATACTTTTGATCCTGTGGAAATAGACTGTGTAAATTAGCAGTCATTTCTAAATGGATAATGGAATATTTAGTTAAACCCCTTGAATTAAGGCTGAAAGTCTACACGTAAATCAAAAATCAAATTCTACTCTAAAAAAAAACTTTATTGTCAACATAGAAAAAGCTTAAAACAAGGACAAGACCGCAACTAGTAATGCAGTATGTTGTATAGAAAAGGCTGTCTCTTTTGCTTAGAGGCAACAATTCTTCTTCAGGGCCCCATTTGGCCTTTTTGTCCTTGTTTTTGTTTTTAAGAGAATACTCTTATTCATTTGAATGAGATTTTTGAAAATGTCAACACTTGACAACAGCAGTTGCTCTGAGAATACTGCATTTCAGACCCTGTCCAAAATTACATGGAATAAAGCCCACAGGCTCTATTCACAGATGCTAAGAACACTTTTTCATCTCCTGCCAAGATACCATTTGAGAAATACAGGGTTTTCTTACAACAGCATTGAGATGCATATCGTTTCTGTCTGAAAACACAACCACCTCCAGAATGGCAACTTTACAGTAGAAGAGAAGGTCAATGTAAAACTCTTTTATTCAGTCATAAGTCATTTTAGACCATTTCTCTTGCTCTGTTCATCATGAAATTTCACACAATGTAAACAACAGATGGGGCTTTTTAAAATTATATGAAAAACATATTGTAAAAAAAAATAAACATAAACATCCAAATAAACATAAACATCAGAATGTGCTGCAGGCCAGTGAAGTTATTGATGCGATGGTTAGAAGAATACAGTTCGGGGAACACAGGTTCGGTTGCTGATGTCTCTGTGAACTCCAGTCACTGTACGGATTTGTTCAGTTCCACCAGCAGCTCAATTTTTTCACAGCTCTGATTTATTTTAAGGAAGGACTGATTAGATAAACTAGAGCTGTGTTCGAAACTGTGGCCTATTCACTACATATCTCCCACATCTGAAAATCCAGATCACTGTAGAGAGCACTATTATAGGGAACGGAATTCGACATGGTAGTGAACAATTTTGCACACCTCGTTATGTGTGTGAGCTGACTACTGTGCGACAGGAGAATACATCCCATAAACCGTCTGAATATCGGCCTTCCTCAGAGAAGCTATGTGTGAATCTTTAAACCAAACAAGGCAATGAATTATTGGTGTTCAATACCAGTTTAGTGTACCGAATACTTTGGCACTACGTTTTCTAACCTACTTCCAAGAGGACACTGGAAATGGCTTAGCTAACAGTCACACACAACAATCACAATGGATTGTTTACTTGTTTCTGTTGAACTCATAGCTAGATGAACAGCTTTACAGATTGTAACAAAATTGCTTACATTTATTTAATGCTAATGTATGCAATTGCAACTGACAATGCAAATGACATTGACATTTTCTAAATTTCTTTTTGTCTATTCATCAGGATGGATTGAAGAAGCTACACTTTTAAACAATGTAAAAATAATTTAAAAAAACAAGCTTTACAAAGCTAGATAACAGGCCACTTTTAAGAAGCTAGCTAGCAACAACATGCTAATTTTCAAGGCTTTAAAATAAAAGGTTCTTCAAATAATATTCAGTGTTAAATTTACTGAAAAACTGTGATACACAAAGTAAGATGAGATGTAGCTACGTCTTTTTCTTCTAAGCTTTAAATGGCCTTGTTTAAGCTGCAGGGTTAATGTGCGCCAGTGTTAGTTTGCTGCATTCGCATTACTGAAGATGTCATTAATTTGAGTTAATTGGACACTTTAAAGAAGAAAAGTATCCCCACATATGAGTCAAGAGCTCTCTTAAATATCCCATGCTTCATTTTATGATGGTACAGATTGTTAGGTTGTTAGCTAGCACTAGGTAAGTTATCTCTCTATGAGATAACAAGCAAGGCTATATAATATTATCTAGCTTTTCCAGTAGTAGTGGTTAACCATGTTAATTAGGCAGCTAGCTTTATTTTAACATTCATATAATACACAGCTGAGATAACTACTGTTAGCACCCACACTCTAAAACATGAAGGTGCTACAAAAGATTTTTTGAGTGATGCCATAGAAGTTCACTATTGGGTCTGTAAATAACCATTTTAATCATGGAGAAGTGACCTTTAAATTGATAAGGAACCTTTACATCAACAGAAAGTTTTGTAAGAGTCTTTTAAAGGTTCTTCACACTCTCACATCTCGGTTCTTTATGGAACCGAATGTGGTTCTTCTATGGCATCACTCAAAGAACCATTTGTATCACCCTTATTTTTAGGAGTGTAGTTTTGCAGTAAAGCTGTCAATACATGTTTTTGGGATTTCTACTATATTGTCACAGTTGCTGTTCAGGAAGGTGTTTGAGACAGTCTAATCTTAACTGCACAGTAACTGTTTTGCAAGAATTTAACATGGGATGCTGTATAAAACTATAAAAACCCAATATAAGTTGCAAATCTGACATCTGTGCAGCAAATTTAGCAAATTACACTTTGGACCTGTTCAGAAGTATGGTCAAAGAGGAAACATTGGAACTGTGTTGATTTTGACATTTCCAAGCAGGTCCAGAGTGCATTCCACATTAAACCATAAGCTTTCTTCTCTGAGTCTCGAACGGCACAGTAAAGCAAACACATTGAACTCCAGCTCCACTCCGGCTGCTTCTAACCAACATAATAAAGGAGCAGTAATGATGACCCAGCTTGGGCACGCTGCTTTAACTCAGATCAATAGCTCAGCTCACTGCAATTCTGATGTAAAAGCCGGAGAGAAAACACTTAGTTTATGAGTAACGATCTCCCTAGGCTAAGGCATTGATCTGTTCGCCCTGAATGGGCTAATTAATGCAAACGAGGCCTGAAAGTGGCGCTGATTCAGAGAGTACGGATGTGTGACCTGCTGCCAGTAAAATAAAATGTTTAGCAAAATAAAAATAGATAAAAGATGCCTAAAGCTGATAGAAATGCTAAATTCTAATGCTAAACATAAAACTAAAGGCTAAAAATAAAGCTAAATCAGATTTAAGAAAATGAAGAATAGATTTTAAAATATTATGTGAAAAAGGTAAAAAATAAAAAAATCTATCTATCTATCTATCTATCTATCTATCTATCTATCCATCTGTCTATCTATCTATCTCTCTCTCTCTCTCTCTCTCTCTCTCTATATATATATATATATATATATATATATATATATATACATGCATATCAGGACATTACATAATTCATAAAACATATAATACATAATACATAAAACATATAAATGTTTATCTATAATGTAAAAACAACAGGTTGATAATTAAAAGCTACAATCTGACAAAATATTTTAAAAATATGATGGAATATAAAAATGCTAGCACTTCATCGACTCAACACATGAAAATTAAAACCTGTGTGGTTTCTGTTTTTCCGAAAAACTCACTGAAGATGCAGAACTGCATTAAAAATTCATCTGAGCAGCAGCGTGACTATTTGCTGAAGACTTTACACTGGACAGAAGCCCTTTTTGGCATTAATTGAAGGATCTGTTTGGTAAATGAGTGTTTGTTTGTTTGTTTGTTTGTTTGTCAGAGTGGGAATTTGGATCTTCCCGACACGGTGGATGATGAGGAAGGCAGTGATAGTTTGCAGAATGATGATATTGAGGCCATCGCACCTCCTGAAAACAGTGGAGGGGTGGTTAAATTTGGCTGGATAAAGGGGGTCCTGGTGAGTGGTACACACACACACACACACACACACACACACACACACACACACACACACATCAGGCCAATAGCAGTGTTTTTTGTTCTGGGAAACTTTGAACTTGATCACTCTTAAAACTGAGTTCTTTAGACATAGACACTATGTCTACCCACCTGTAGACACAGTATATCACAATACCTACATTTAGCGTGTTATTAATATTCAACCCAATATTCAATAAGTTAGGACAGAACATCCTAGTAAAAGAGGATGGTTTTCTTCTGTTTTCTTCAGCTCAGATGAACCCAGTGGTACCTTACACAGTTTATTTTAGCACTATGACAACAGGGACATCAGTATTGTATGGAGCAGAATATTATTGTGGATATAATGTTCATTATTAACTATTCTCAAAACTGCTGAAACTGAAAATCAATATCACAATACCACATTGTCAAACATTTAATCAGGTCAACTGAATACACTTTACTGTGAACTGGGAACAGTGTACATTTCTAGGTGTCTACAAATGAAAAGGTAAATATACAACTGTCTAACCGCCTGTTGACCCAGAGACAGGAGGTCGTAGGTTCAAATCCCAGCAGGGCCTCAGATTTAATATGTTGAGTTGCTACAAAAAACTGTATTTCACTCATTACAATTTTTACAGTTTAGAAGAAAACATGCTACATCTCTCAGCGCTGCAGTCTTGTTGTTATTTGATTGTGTATTTGTTGACCTATTGTTGTTGTTTCACTCTGAAGGTAAGATGTATGCTGAACATCTGGGGGGTGATGCTGTTCATTCGTCTCAGCTGGGTGTTTGGACAAGCAGGAGTTGGTGAGCACACACACACACGCACAAGTCAAGTTTACGCTCTCCATGTCCCCAGAATTACTGGTGTGTTACTTGGTGTATATGTGTAGATTAGTGAATATCAATGGGAAAATCAGACGTCACACAGATTTGATTCTGATTCTTCAGTAAACAAATCAGTTAATGATTCAGTGTGATTTGATTCGTCTGAAACAGTTCAGATCTGTTTAGAAATGCACTAAATACACAAATTTAACGGCAGGAACTATTTAAACAATAGTGGAACGTAATGATACATAAAGCATGTCTTAATTTTAACATGCTTTATAAGGGCCTATATCTTTCTTTAAGTAGATTTTTTCTCATTTATATCTGGGTAGACAAGCTCTCCTATTGGTTGGGATTTCCCAGTTACTCAGTTATTCCCAAATACATGCAGTTGAATCATCACCTTCAGACCAATGTATCAGAATGTACTGCTGAGATTTGACACCACTTGTGTTTATGCTGTCCGACCTGGGGGTGAGGGGTGGTCCCCAGGAACGGACAGCAAGATCAGTACAGTCCAGGGGGCATTTAGAGCTTGTGTGTATGATGTGTGCAGAGGAATATTTCAACTAGAACACTTTAGTGTCCGCCCTTCAGACCGAGGTCAGACCTAGAGGCAGGGTGCAGATGCAGGATCTGCCCTGTGTTGGGGGGGGGGGGGGTGTTCCGCTGCAGGTGGGGAGTGCACATTGAGATAGATGTTGCTCTTCAGGGCCCAATGTCCCAAAAAGCACCCTGGAGAGTGTTCAGTGTGATGCCGAAATGCTGAGACCCTGGTCATATCAGGGAGAACAAATTTTCTAACTTCTATCACAATAAAAGAATATGATGTAAAATGAATATGATATGAAAACGCTTCTGTGAAAAAGCTGCTTCTGCTTGTTATATGTTATGGTGGTTTTGAAAGTGAGGAACTCATTTACATATCCAATTCCCACCCATCAACATTACCAAGGAAATAAACCATAATTTTAAGATAGTGCTGCCAGAAATAAAGAAGAAAAATGATGCTTCATTCTGGATATTAATGTTATTAGAACTTTATTCTGGAGATTAATGTTATTAGAACTTTATTCTGGATATTAATATTATCAGAACTTCATTCTGGATATTAATGTTATCAGAACTTCATTCTGGATATTAATGTCATTAGAACTTTATTCTGGATATTAATGTTATCAGAACTTTATTCTGGATATTAATGTTATTAGAACTTTATTCTGGATATTAATGTTATCAGAACTTTATTTTGGATATTAATGTTATTAAAACTTTATTCTGGATATTAATGTTATTAGAACTTTATTCTGGATATTAATGTTATCAGAACTTTATTTTGGATATTAATGTTATTAGAACTTTATTCTGGATATTAATGTTATTAGAACTTTATTCTGGATATTAATATTATCAGAACTTCATTCTGGATATTAATGTTATCAGAACTTCATTCTGGATGTTCTCAATCAGTTTTGCAAGCTCTGTTAATCACTCTGGCCTTGTCTTACATTTCTGCCTTATTTACAGATTCACACTGGTGATCTGAAACCTGTGTTGTTGTAGATCACAGTTCTATATTTGATTGCAGCTGTTTGGATGGTTGTTTAAGCGCAGGGTCTCTAATGATCCGAGTTTATGGTTGGTCAAACAGCTATGCGTGTAAAGGTTAATTTAGAGGGTCATTCTTTCACACCTGCACTCGAATGGAGGTGGCTTGTCTGTGGCTGCAGGCCGTCGCTCAGTTTTATGGTGTAAAACTAATGGCCGGCTCAAAGCCACTCTAGTGGCTAACACTCGCTATTCGCTCTGAGTGAGCGAGCAAAAGCCCCAGGCTCAGAGCACACTCGTAATGGCCCGTCAGAGACGGCTCGCTGTTCCACTCCACTTTTCACGAGGTGTGAAGTGACCCCCGGCCAAAGGAGATTTATACCAGTGTGATCTCATTAATGCAGCAGCTCCGCAAAAAATCTAATTCTATCAGTTTTCCTTCTCTTAACCCAAATATAGCGGATCAGCCAGGACATGTTTGATGTCTGAAGTTTCCTTCTTTAGTTCAATTGTAAACACATGTGGTAAAAATCTTTGCCAAATACTAGTCACACAAAGTTTGTGTCACTTTATAGACAGCCTTATGGGCAAGTCTGTTTACTCTGCAGCCGTCTTTGCAGCGCTGCCAGACCGTTATTTCCAGTCATACGAGACCAGGCTTCAATCTCTATGAATGGGGAGAGACTCAAGCACTGGAAACTGAAGGTCAAATCATAATTTTGAAAAACAGATTTTAAATCACTGATAAAATCTGACAAAAACTCATTAACAGTTTGTAGCGTTTGCCTTAAAAATGTTCTGGCTACTGTGCTTCCACAGACAGGGTTCCTCTGCTAACAGCATAACCAGCAAGTTGAATGGCGGGACTAACTTGAATGGCGCCGTAAACAGATGCCAAGAGTTACAAGAACTGGCATTTCCTATTTTAACCAGTGACTGGTCTCCTCATTTATAACGTCTCTGGAGGAGACTCTGGCCTGTATTGGAGGAAGCATTTGCTAGCACTGGTAGAATCATGTGATGGGGGGGTCCTAGTCCTACTGGGGGAAACTGGAAATGACAGATTTTAGAGTTAAGTCTTGAGGTTTTCATTTGTGTACCGTGTACTGAGGTGTGAGAGCGAAACACGTTGAACTGTGGTGTTTGTTGTTTCAGGATTGGGGATTATTATTATTTTGCTGAGCTGTGTGGTTACCACTCTAACCTGCCTGTCCATGTCTGCCATCTGCACAAATGGAGTGGTCCGTGGAGGTACACACACACACACACACACCTCTTAAATGTCTTTTTCCCTACTGTTAAAACTCAGGAACAACTCGGCCAATTTGCATTGCTTTGCATGTAGTTAACGATTAGTAATCCCTGGGGTGTAATAAAAGTCACGGAGCATAAGGGGTTAACCCAATTTACATTTATAAGCTGCTGCTTCGTGACACATGCTGTGTTGAACTATGGGCTTCTTTCCTTGCAGGGGGGGCATATTACCTGATCTCGCGCAGTCTGGGGCCAGAGTTCGGCGGCTCCATCGGCCTGATCTTTGCCTTTGCTAACGCTGTGGCTGTTGCCATGTACGTGGTGGGCTTCTCTGAGACGGTGGTGGATCTGCTGAAGGTACCATTGTTATTATTCACTTCTACTGTTAAGGTAATGAGTTTCCAGTCAATGTAAATGAGGTGAATAAGGATATCCTCTTTGAGTATTGTGAAACATGCTTTCAGAGGGTGTAGTGGTTGATATAATGTTGCCCTGCCCACAGGTGCATGCTGATGTCATCACAAAAAAAATCGTTTTAGATGTTATTTCTGACATTATTCTGTTTTTTAATAATAATAATACAAATAAATATGAATATTATGATAAAATAGGCCAGTCAGTGTAAGTTTGCAGATTGTAGTTAAAGTGTCTAGTCTTAGTCATATTCTTAGGGCCATTTGCAAACTAAAGCAACGGTGCTGATGTGGTGTATCAGTGTTGATGTGTGGTATATCAGTGTTGATGTGTGGTATATCAGTGTTGATGTGTGGTGTATCAGTGTTGATGTGGTATATCAGTGTTGATGTGTGGTGTATCAGTGTTGATGTGTGGTGTATCAGTGTTGATGTGTGGTATATCAGTGTTGATGTGTGGTGTATCAGTGTTGATGTGTGGTGTATCAGTGTTGATGTGTGGTATATCAGTGTTGATGTGTGGTGTATCAGTGTTGATGTGTGGTATATCAGTGTTGATGTGTGGTATATCAGTGTTGATGTGTGGTATATCAGTGTTGATGTGTGGTGTATCAGTGTTGATGTGTGGTATATCAGTGTTGATGTGTGGTGTATCAGTGTTGATGTGGTGTGGTGTGCTGTGCCTGTTTTTAGGTGAATAATGCAATTATGGTGGACGAGGTGAATGATATTAGGATCGTCGGCTGCATCACTGTGGTTCTGCTGCTGGGAATAGTTGGGGCTGGGATGGAGTGGGAAGCCAAGGTGAGACACTGTGACCTCTCAGACTCTGAGAGGCAGAACACTTGTCAGTTTGATGTCTCTGTAACATGATCTAATATAGATTAAATTTAAATGCATCTGACTGGTCTCTTATATGTGCATTCATAAACAAAATGACATGCTGTTGCACATTTTAGACACAGTTTATGTTTATTTAACAATAAAATAAAACCTAATAAATTAAATGTGCTATTAAGTAACATAATCCACATGACATTGTCAAATGTCATGTGGATTATATGAGTTTAAAGATTCTAGTCTAGTACAGTGTAATATGTCTTGTGTAATATTGATGAATTAAACATTTTTCACAATGAAAAAAACATAACTGTATATTCTGTTACCCAAACTGTTATTTTTACATCAAAATAATATTGGATATTGGGATATTGGAAGTTTACTGAAATCTCTACCTCTATCTCTCTCTCTGCAGGCTCAGATTGTGCTGTTGGTCATTCTCTTGGTGGCCATAGCTAATGTGTTTGTGGGCACTGCGATTCCTGCCACCGAGGACAAAAAGACTAAAGGCTTCTACAATTATCATGGTGACCATAACACAAATAGAGACTTACTGAGTTTTAATCATCTGTGATTTTAATGTGTAATGAAATAAATACAAATAAATTGAATCTGACCAATACAGTCAGTCAAACTGGCCCTCCAATACAACAGCATTTCACAGTGTTACTCAGTGTGTCAAATAAGGAATCATTCATTAAACGCTACTGTTTGTGTGGTCCTCTGCAGCGTCCATAATGGCGGAAAACTTTACTCCGAACTTCAGAGATGGAGAGACATTTTTCTCTGTCTTTGCCATTTTCTTCCCTGCTGCGACAGGAATCCTGGCTGGAGCTAACATCTCTGGAGACCTGAGGGTAATATCACAACGCAACCTGCTGAATATGCCCACTTTCACAACATCAGCAGGTCCCAGAAAATGTGTTACGCTGGATATCACCAACACAAGAAAACTTAATGCATTTCCTTGCCAGGTCTCTTGTTGCCATAGTGATACTGCAGTTTGTATTGATATTTCATCTAAAAAAATGAAATCTCTAGACTGACAGTGATGACTAAAAGACTACTTGAGGTAATCAGACAAAAAGGGCCCAGTTAGCACTGCTCCCTTCACTTGTTGTCATGTTGCTGAAGTAAACTGCTGTGTGTATGTGTGTGTGTGTGTGATTGCAGGATCCTCAGGAGGCTATTCCCATCGGCACCCTGCTGGCCATCTTCATCACAGGGGTGACCTACCTGGGCATTGCTCTGTGTGTCTGTGAGTACGAAGGCACTAAAAGCACTAACCTATGCTAACTTCACAGCCCCACAAGTTGCCACCATTTCCATTTAAACTCCTGTTGTCTGTTAATAACGTGAGGCCTTACTGACGTTGCGAAATTAGATAAAATAGGATGAATAATGAATCGTAGCAGAAGAAGCAAACCATTAGCATTTGCCTGTTTATCTTGGCATCATCCTGTCTGCTCCCTAGTGATGGCTGAATGGAAATGGGCTGACTGAATGAGTGTCCTGGTGTAAATCTGCCTCCAGAGGAATATAGATCAGCATGTAGAATTGAGCAGCACTTTGTGGGAGCTATCATAATTTTATTTTTGTATAAAAGATGTATGAGCCTTTTGTTCTTGTTGGATGCACTGTGTTTTTCCTGAGTGAAAAAATGAATTGCTAACACTTATTATTGGTTTTACTAATCTAAAATGAGAGCGATGTTTAACTGATATTCACGTTTCTTGTTCAGAATGAGAATTTCTGAACACTAATAGAATACAAAATTATGAATGTTGGGCTTTATTACGTCAATTGATTTAACATAAGTGAGGCGTCACATTATTATAGTGTGTGTAAACTATTAATAGTTTAATTTACAAACATAATATAAATTATTCAACCCCCATTTACCCCCCATTCTTTGCAGTAAAACCAATCAAATAAGACCCTTTAAACAGCTTAGCACAACCAACATAACAAATATTTTCTCCAAATTTACACCAAATGCCACTTTTAATGATGACTGCAGTCTCAGAATTATTCATCCCCTTCATGACAGTCATCTTTAGTACTCAGTACAGCAGCCTTTTGCTCTTATGACTTGCTGCAAATGTGATGCATAGCCAGACACCAACTTTTGGCTGGTCATATCCCATTCCTCATGGGCAGTGTCCTCCAGTTCTCTAACATTCTTGGCTTTGCTGCTGCAATCGTCCTCTTCAAATCCCACCAAAGATTTTCTATGGGTGACTGTGACGGCCACACCAGAATCTTCCAGGACTTTTTCTAAAACCAACCCTTGGTGGACTTTAAGGTATGCTTGGGATTATTGTCCTTTTGGAAGGTTCAAGGACGCCTAAGCTTCAGCTTCCTTACTGAAGGCATGATGTTTTCTGCTAGAATTTTTGATTGAATCCAGATTTGGTAAAAAATTCGGTTCAACTGTGTCTGAATTAATTGAGCTACCCCTCAACAGAAGATTTTCCCGCTATTACATTTCCGAATAGTACATGCTGAAAGGGCCTGAGATCCGCTGATATTGAGGGTGGATGCACTTTTTTATGGAGGAAAGGAGATTAAATGGCAGAAACCGCAGCCATTCAGGTCCTGTGGAAAGGGTTTTAGATTTGCTGGCATTCTGGGTGTAAATTTCAGGCCACCTATGACCAACTGTGGCTGCGTATGGTCTTGTTCTGGGTTTAATTTAGCACAACATGGCAAAATGCCACGTAGAGCTCAGAGTAATTGAACAGTGCTGGAAGTCACCTGTGACAACGCCAAATGACAGCGTGTGCCTCTTAATTAAAAATAATGGTACTGACTTTTTGGATGCTGTGGTACACAGCTCCTCTGGGGTGCCTAACAGTATCTAATAAATCACAAACTTCTTAAACAGACAACTTTAAGTGGATGAATTATTTATAAACTTATAGTCTCACTCAGGGATCGATGAGAGAATGAGACATTCGCGTTTGTTCTAATTTCATGAACAAATATTTTCTGCTGACCGTCAGTTAATCATCATTACAACTGACTGTTTATATATCATATACCAACTGCAACTGGTGCATCTACTGTTTTAAAGGGCCCATATTGTATTTTTTGTATATTTAGTCTTCTTAGAGATGTTTACCTGAATTTACAAACCTGAAACTTTTTATTTTAGAAATACTTGTAGAAACTGTCTTTATCCTTTAAAAATGAACAGGCTATTTTAAGACACACAAGACATACATTGGTATATGTAAAGTAGTCCTGTCCTGATTGTCTGCCTTTATTGTTCCTCCTTTATAAAGCTGTGTGACTGAATGGGCTAACCTCCTATAAGCTGAATGAGAAAGACTAGGCTAAACTGCTGTAGAATAAATGGACAGGGCTACACTGCTGTAGGTTAAATAAGGGAGACTAAACAGCTATAGACTGAATGGGCAGGGCTAAATTGCTGTAGGCTGAATGGGTAGGGAACATATTATGAACATATCATTTGGTTCTCCTTAAGTTTACACACTTGCCACAAGCTAATTTGCTTGTGATACAATCTAACACAATTCAGTACTGTTACTACAGAACTTACCCTCTGCCCCTCTTTGTCCAGCTGCTACGGTCGTCCGTGACGCGACTGGAAACAGAAATGACACCATTGCTCTTGGAGCCAGCTGCAACTTCTCTACTGCCTGTGATTTTGGCTATGACTTCTCCATCTGTGAGACCACCAAGTGCTCATATGGCCTCATGAACAACTTTCAGGTGAGACACTGACCGGACAGCCAGTGGGAGAAATATAAGATGGTTCGACCTGAAGCAGCTAATGTAGCTACCAAGTAATGGAAACGTATACCTCACAAATTAGCGCCGTGGAGTCTGTAATCTTAAATAGTCTTACTTGTGTGGATTCTGACACTGTATGAAATGTCTCATCTATAAACACAGACTAAAGTAAGGGTGATGATGACTTTGCAGCGCTTGACATCAACCCTCGCTATGTGTGTATGTTTAGGTGATGACTATGGTATCTGGGTTTGGACCCCTCATCACAGCAGGGACCTTCTCTGCTACAATCTCCTCTGCCCTCGCCTCTCTGGTTAGCGCTCCAAAAGTTTTCCAGGTGAGAGAACACAAAGTACTACCACACACTAGTAATGTGCAGTAGCAAACAGAATAGTATCACATCTCAAGTCTCAAGTGGTCCACTGAGCTACCTAAATACATCATTGACCGATGCCAGCTACATTTCACTGCTTGGTGACCATTTGCAGCTCTTCATGGTCTTCATGTTCCCCTACAATAAAGGGATATTCCAGCAGGGTAATGTAGTATGCCATCGGGCCCAAGTTATGCAGAATTGGTTAAAGGAGCTTTCTGAAGAGTTCTAATGAATGATGTGGCCTGCACGTTCGCCTGACATGAGCCCAATCTAGCATTTATGGGATGAGGTGGAGAGGTCCATTCGCAGCTAAGATCCTGCACCTACAATAGGGGGTCCTACACAACTCTAGTTCCTGTCCCATGACTTATGGCATGTCAGTGTAGTTTACATGGCAGGCTTGTAAGCTAACCCAAAGAGATTCAGATGAGTAGTGTGGTGTTTGTTTCCACATTATGACCCACTCCCGGCCTCACTTTGGTTTCAGGCTCTGTGTAAAGACAACATCTACAAGGCCCTTAAATTCTTCGCCAAAGGTTACGGCAAAAACAACGAGCCAATTCGGGGATATGTGCTCACCTTCATCATTGCTGTGGCCTTCATCCTCATTGGTGAGCATCAGAGCAGTGTGTGGTGACAACACACACACAAACATACACCATTGAACCATAACCCACCCATCTGTTCCTGGTGTCCATGCTGGTCTTTCACTATTCTAACACACCTGAGTCCTCAACTGGAAACTGCCAGGGAAATTAACAAGGTGCTCGACAGAACATTTCATCCTGCTCATAATCTCTCTTCCACTCACCAAATGTGAAATGCAGTGGTCAAGGGCAGCAGACAATAGGAAATGTCTACTTCTGCACTGGACATATGCTGTGGAATGTGAAGTGCAAGTCATCTATTCAAGCCTTTTCCCTTTATGGTTGACATGAGTGCATATTGGACATGTAGGTGCAGTATATATGGAATATGAACACTAAAATGAATCTCTGATGATACGTCTCTGTGCAGCTGAGCTGAACGTCATCGCCCCCATCATCTCCAACTTCTTTTTGGCCTCATATGCCCTCATCAACTTCTCCTGCTTCCATGCCTCCTATGCCAAATCTCCAGGTCAGTGTCTACTGCACCGTGCTGCATTTTACTGACGTCCTCTCACAGGACTCTGCTCTTAGATGCAGTGAAAGTGATTAATTTGTAAATAGATAAATGGGAACTTCCACCATTACTCAGTTTACATTAAAGAACCCAAAAGAACCTGTTTAATCTGTAGGAATCCTTCCTCAGCACTGATGACTTACTGTGAAATATGTGTGTCTGTGTTTGCATAGGCTGGAGGCCGGCGTACAAATACTACAACATGTGGTTGTCTCTGTTTGGGGCCATACTGTGCTGTGCCGTGATGTTTGTAATTAACTGGTGGGCCGCGCTGCTCACATATGCTATAGAGATCTTCCTTTACATCTATGTAACTGTCAAAAAACCAGGTAGGAACACAAACTTATATGCAACACATAATATCAGCCACATGGATATCAACCATTTCAAGCTAAAACTGTACACAAGCCATGCTAAGTAACAAATTGTCCAAGCTATGGTAATATACTACACTCAACATGCTAGATACGCTACATGCTACAACATGCTAACATATCATCCCTTAAAATAAGCCAACACACAACACACATCATGCTAACATGTCATCCAGACTGAGCTAATTTACCCTAAGACACTATAATAAGATATTATACTTTTTTTTTCAGGCTAAGCTTTTATACTACAATTAACACATTAATGAATCACCTAAGATATGGTAATATAAATATGATATACTATGCCAGCAATCCAAGCTAATCATAGACCCTGAAGAGTGAAGTGTGAGTATACTGCCCATGCCAAGGTAGTATTCTACAAACAACACACTAATATATATCACCCACCTAAGCTAATATACAATATACAACATACACCCATATGGACAAAAGTACTGGGACACACCTCATAATCACTGAATTCAGGTGGTCAACAGGGGTCACCCCGGCAGGATTATTAGGGATTATGAACACACAACACCTCTTTTCATGAATGAATTCAGTTACTTTGAGATGCACCCTTTGACACAGATGTGCAAATGCACACACCCACACACACAACTTGCATAGGCCCTGTAGAGAAGCAATGCCAATAGAATAGAACATGCCAATGAACATGAACATGCCTAATGCCAGGCATGGGCTAAAGTAGTATAAAGCTGTGGAGCAGTAGAACTGTGTTCTCTAGAATGATTGTGCTCCGTCCAGTACTTTTGGCATGAGCTGAGGAGTTGGGGATTAGGTCGGGTGGTGATCATCCAACATCCTGATTTTTTTAACAACCAACTTTTTTAATACCTTTGCTTTTAGAATATACAAAAATGAGCAGGTGTCACAATAAGTTTTTGTCTATATAGTGTATAAGTATATGTATGTTTTCTATGTATGTATATAAGCTCTGTTCTGATTGACTGCCCTGTGCCTCATTCATTAAGGCAGTGCAAACTAGCGGGGCTAAACCGCTGTTGAGTAGGCATGGATTATGCAAATCCAAAAAATCCTTTTGCAGCTTGTTTCGATAGATGGACTGTATGGACTGTGTACACACTGCATTACACTTTTATTTAGAGTGAGAACAGTTGGTTTTTCATGATATGGACTCTAAGTGAAATGGAAACCTCAAGACTAGAGGGATCAAAGTTATGCTCTTTGAATTTGTATGCTAGAATAAGAAATATGAAATAAAGTCAAATAACTCAGGTAAACCTGCTTCCATCAACTGTGCACTGGATGAAGGAGAGAACAGAACAGCATGGCTTCAGTCCAGTCACTGAACAGAAAGTTAATTCGAGCTCTCTTTCCTGCAGATGTGAACTGGGGTTCGTCCACACAGGCCGTGACGTTTGTGAACGCTGTGAACAACGCACTGACTTTATCAGGAGTGGATGAACACGTCAAAAACTTCAGGTACAACCTGTTGAATATTCTGACTACCCTTATTCACTCAGCCTGTACTATTGCAGAGTCTGAAATACATATTAAAGAAAGACCTGTCCAGTTTATTGGGTGTAACATTTTAAAATAAGCTCAGTAATACTTCAAGAGTATTTGTATTGATTATTTGATTAAGAATCTGAGTTTGGTGAATGTCAGGCGAACACTACCTGCTAGACTTGCACACAGAGTGCACATGATACAGTTTTTGGAGCAAGCTCCATCAAAATGTGGTTTGAACTGTTTTGGCGTGGGCGGGCTAATGTCTAAGGTCTGCACAAGGGCATAAATGCCCATGGACACACTTTAACATCTAGTGTAAAGCCTTGCTAGAAGATTGAAGACTGTTAGAGCAGCAAATATATTAATTCTTGGTCATGGTTTTGAAACAGAATGTCCAACATGGTCATATACTGTCAGTTGTCCACATACCTTTAGTCATATATTGTATGACTATAGCGCACGGTTCTGTCCTTTACATGGTATAAAACCCATACATGTTATGAAGGTTCTTCACAGATCTATTATACAAAAAAAGATTCTTAATCAAAAAGGTTCTTTAGGGAAGTGGTTCTTATAAGGCATCCCTCCTAAGTTTAAAAGTGTAAAACTTCTTACTTTGTTGATCCACATTTTCCACTTTCCTTGGTGTAATCATAGGCTGTTGTTCTGGTCTACAGTAATCTGAGATTGTCTAATGTTGTTTATAGTAAATGAATGTTCTTTGTTGTTTTGTGGGCTTTGAGATAAGGCTAGCCTGTTCTGATATTAAATTTGATGTTAGGATATGAGACAGACTCATGTTGTGTGTATAATGTGAATTGTTTTTATCTCTTCTGTCCCTCAGGCCTCAGTGCATTGTGCTGACCGGAGCACCTAAAACGCGGCCGGCTCTGCTGGACCTGGCTCACTCTTTCACCAAAAACTACGGCCTCTGTATCACCTGTGAAGTCTTTGTGGTGAGGGCTTTTTAGCTTTTCTATAACATCTGTTGTTTCTGATACATTTTCTCTGATATCCATGTCATTCTGGAATACAAGTATATGTACCTGTCCTTATACTCATTTGCCACACAAAGTAAAACCCCCAGCAACACACCTGTGCCTGATACATGCAGCACACACACACACACACACACACACACACACACACACACACACACACACACACACACACACTATTATTTCTCTGTATTCCATTGAGAAAGGTGTTTACTGTATCTACTGTATCTACTGTACCTATATCTGACTGTATGTGTGATTTGGTGTTGCAGGGTTCGCGGTTGGAGTGGCAGCAGGAGATGAGTGACTCCATAGAGAAGAATCAGGTCTGGTTAAATGAGCAGAAGAGGAAAGCGTTCTACGCCTCTGTCGCTTCCAACAGCTTCCGTGAGGGAGCGGCGAGTGTACTGCAGGTCAGAACTATAACACTAGAAAATACTGCAAATCCTGTACTGTAGATCAGACCACTAACATTGAGACAGGGATTGCTCTGGGCAGGCTGGAAAATACTACATGATCAGACCACCAGAAACTACTACTACTAACACCAGAAAATACTAAACAGCCTGTACTTTACATCAGACGACTAACATCACAAAATACTAAATGTACTGTACTGTAGATCAGACCACTGACATCACAAAATACTAAATGTATTGTACTGTAAATCAGACCACTGACATCACAAAATACTAAATGTATTGTACTGTAAATCAGACCACTAACATCACAAAATACTAAATGTATTGTACTGTAGATCACACCACAAACACCACAAACTACTAAAAACCAGGCACTGTTTTTGTGAATCCAACAACTAACATCAACAATTAAATAGCTCCACTAATCTGATAAATACTAAATTTATCCACTCTAGACCAGAGAAAATGCTGTAGAGTACAATACTAGACAAACCTTACTGCAACATATACTATACTCTACTGTAGATCAGATATATTGCAGAAAAGATGCCTAGCAGACATATTCAGCTAGATGACTAATCTTCATAAAATATACATAAATGTTTATTTAAAGTGGATTGTAAGTGTATGCATATCTAGAGTTTCATTTAACCTGGGTCACCCACATACACTGGCAGATCAGACAGATACTGCTGCAGAATATCTTCCACAGGCTTTGCTGTGGAAAACTGTGCTTGTACTTTTAGTCAGGCTTCCACTACCATTACACATTTATCAAAATGTACACCACTATCAGCGTAGATACGGATGCATCAGGACTTCAGACTGAGGTAAGATTAGAGCAGCTGATGGCCGACAGCCTGCACAATAAACCTGGATAAAGAGCGCAGATTGAAATAACACCAGTGGCTGTTTTAGGGTGCCATAAACATGATATCTCATGTGAAGATGGTACCAATATGATATCCAGTATTGTTTCAGAGCTGAAGAAACAGTAGAAAATGCCTGATTGGATATTTGAGAATCTGAACAATGTATAAAAATAAATTCTGTTAGAAGTCTAGCCTGAAATATCACACAATTACTCGTATTGCTGGTCACTTGATAACAGCAGTAGCCTAGTGGTACACTCTTAAAGGGACAATATTATGTAAAACAATGAATTTTTCTTATTTTTGGAAATAAAAGTGTGTGCTGCAGTGAGTAAACACTGTTAAAGGTTTAAAACTAACTGTTTACTCATCTTAGTCATAACACTTAGTCATAAAAACAGCCAGTTTTTAATTTACTGGTTACTAATGTCACAAACAATCCCTTTACATATAATACTTATAATAAAGTATATATAAAAAACATATAATTACTTATAAAAAAAAATATATATATATATATCTTATATAAAAAATAAAATGTAGTATATGGAATCAACAACTAGAGTCATTTGTGCTAAGAATGTGAGACAGGGGAACCCTTTTTGGTCATACATAGAACCATTTTGAACCAGTTCATATTTCACTTCTTAGCCATGTACAAAAGTTTTTTCCACCAGTGCAAAGAGCTTTTTAACCTGGAAAAGAACCATTCAAGCATCCAAATGGGTCTTGAAGAACCCTCATTAATAAGAGTCATATTATATCCAAGTATTATACCATAATTCAAATTATCATACAGTCCCTTTATGTATTGTACACATTTGCAGTGTAAAGATGAAATTTCCTGATAGTTGTATATATACATGTATATGTGTTTTTTTTCTGTAGGCTACACTCTGAACAAGCTGTACTGAAAAAGAGCTCTTTGACTCATTGGAGCTATATAATAATTCCCTTCAAAGAACCATTTACAATACCATTTCAAAAGCGAAATTGTAAAATCGTACTTCCACAAAAAGTGTAAAGATTACTAATAAAAAAGCTGAGCTGTAAAATGTCTAATAGATGATTCTGTCTGTGCTGCAGGCTTCAGGACTGGGGCGGCTAAGACCAAACACACTGATGTTGGGCTTTAAAAGAGAATGGAGGAACGCACACATTGCGGACATTCAGGCATATGTAGGACTGTTACAGTACGTTACACACACACATACATATTTACTCTCCAGTAAACGCCTTGTGTACACTGTCCATCAAGTTTAAGCAAAAGTGTTCTGTTTAGTACTGAAAAGGCTTTTTAGGCTTGTAACAATAGTGGAGCCCTTTCTGGTGCTTCCTAGAACCATTTTCAAAAGGTTCTAAAACATAGATGATACTCAGTGCCAAATGATTCCATATAAAATCAGTGTTGCTGTATTTGGGGCTGTTATGCTTAGTGAACCCCAGTACAGAACGGATCAAGTTTAAATGTTTCCAATGTTCAAGCTTTCAAAAGCAGCAGAGCTACTGTAGAGCCATCAATCACCACCAAGAACAGCCATATCTGGAACATTTAGTTAATTAAACTATGAATATTTAGAGGCACAGTCTCAGTGCAGCCCTATCAGCATTATCCACCCCAACGTACGTTGATTAGAATCATGACATGGCACTGATTTGTCCAACATTAGTATCAGTATTATTGACAGTGCTAGTTTTAGTATAAAGACACACCCCTTTTATCCCTTGTTGTGATGTCAGCGCTCATCAGCACAAGAGTTTTAGTTTGTACTTTTAACAGTACGAGCAGTTTGGAAAACAAAGATAGATCTCTTGTTTCATCCCTTTAGTGACGCGTTTGATTTTGAGTATGGGATGGTGATGCTGAGACTGAATCAGGGGCTGGACATCTCACACATCCTCGCAGCTGAAGGTAAACAACAACAAAAAAGAAAAACAACACAGACTGAGAAACATTATAGTTTTATTATAGTTACCAGTCCCCTCTTTGTACACTCTTTGTATACAGGTTTACAGTTACAGTCTGTAGCTCATCTGTTACTGCATAGTGTATCAGCTCACATCTACCCCATTCACCACCGTAAAAGTGTCCACTGACCTGGTATTATATGGGAGGTGGGCCAGCACTTTTGTGTACTTTTACACACCCATTTTCCAACTGTTTTGCAAGTGTTAGAGTCTGTAACTGTGAATGTCACTTTATTCCCGTATGAATGAAAAGCCCATCAGAGTAAATTTGGCATAGATTGCGTGTGGAGTTATAGACTAGAAATAAGAGAAACAAAAACTTTACACTTCTATTGTGACGGTCTGTCATAAGTGCTTGTGTAATTAATCCAGCTAAGCCGATAAACACTCAACTATGAACCCTCCAAACAGTCCACTTAGATAAAGACTTTTGAAGGACTTCAGAGCATTAAAACATTTATCAGATATCAGCTTTTGAGAAATCATAAAAAGAATTTGCAGGATCTCCGCCGAGAGAAAGTTGACTGAAGGACAGTGGCTGTTTGTCTGCATTAGTGTGTGTGTGTGTGTGTGTGTTTTCAGTACTATCTATTAAAGATGTTATAACCCATTCTGTCCAAAAGGACACTACAAAGAAACCAACATAGCCATGGCATACTGTAACTTGTGTGTGTATGTGTGTGTTTGTTGCAGAGGAGATGGAGAGGATGCTTCTGGAGCAGCAGGCGCTGGAGATAGAGGAGAATGGCTTCCAGGAAGGAGGGAAAGGATTTTTTAAAAGAGCCCGAAAACCATCAAAAAAAGTGCTAGCCACCAGAGGTACTGACGGAGTACTGCTTATTATAGGTCGCTTTGGCTTTTTGGTTGTGTATATTACACAGACAGAGACATATATACTCTACAGCTAGGTTTTTATCTATTAAAGGAAGAAAATAAAGTTTTCCATGATATGGTTACTTGAATTATTTTGTTTAATCTTGGCCAAAGCTTAATTTCAAAAAGATCTTTAATCTCAGTGTAACTGCTGTGAATAAACAAGACGAATTAAAAACAAATCTAAATAAAAAAATATAAATAAAAGCATAAAGTACTAAAATACTACAGTTTTGTTTATGAATGCCTTTGTTTTTGTTCCTATATCATCAGATAATCTCTCACAGCAGAAATGAGGGCAAATGTCCAACCATGAGTCCATGAGTTCAACTGAACTAGACCGGACTTTAAGCTATATGTTTATGTTTGTGCGTGTGCGTGTGTGTGTGTGTGTGTGTGTGTGAGAGAGAGAGAGAGAGAGAGAGAGAGAGAGAGAGAGAGAGAGAATGGCCTGTAGCACAGTTAAGTGCTTTTAGACTACAGAAAGCATTTATCAAATGAAACTGGTGTAACACCACCTTCTTTATGTTTATGGTTGGGTGTTTTTATTTGTATTATTTTCTATATATATTTATATATTTAGCTTTTCAGTCAGAAGACGAAAGAGTCTGGCCATTACAATAAAATCCAATTAAAGTCTCTCTGAGAAACCATCTGTGCTGCTGTAATCTAATAACACACTCACTCTCATCATGGCCAGGGTTTTTGGACTCGAGTTAAGAGCAGTCACCCCCTGAGACAGACGCAGAATTTGGCAGAACACTCACAGTCTGTCTGGGACAGAAACACACTCCTCACTGAAATTAGCCATATTTACACTGGATGGGACTGGAAGAAAAGAAAAAAGTATGAAAAATAGCATAGATACACAGACACAACTGGGGGTATTTAGAATAGAAAAATATTTGTAAGATATATATATTTACCATAAAATAGACATGAAAGCAGCATTTGGATAGCAGGAATAAATGACATAATGTTATGGAACACAGCACAGTGCATGTCAATATACTGTTAGCATTGAGCTGTACAGAGTAATTCTGAGCTGTACAGAGTAATTCAACACAGATCAAATTTTGAGGTTTTTCAATTGTTTTCCTCAGTTCCATCAAGTATACTCTAAAAATCTGCTGACTGTACTCATTAAAACTGCACAAACGTTCTGCCTTAATTCATTCAAGTAAATGTTACTCAATAATATTAAAGAAGCATTTCAATAAAGGAATGATCATGATGGATCATTGACACCATTGCAGCTGATCGGCCAAGACATCTTTGCTGCCTGATGTCTTCTTTAGTTTACAGTGAGAGATAGTGCAGCTAACAAACACTGGACTTGGACTGTCATCAATCTTATCATCGTAAACACACCCCCAAAAACGTCTCCCTACCCATCTCTCAAATCACATGCAAACAAAATGACTTGGTTCAGCACAATCAAAGTGATGTGGTTTAGAACACGGTATGATGTTGTTTACAGAGCTGAACAGTGGCTGCCGCTTTGAGTAACAGTCCTATATTGAGTTGAATTGCTTATATTAGGTCTATTTAGAATTTTGTGCCAGTTCGCTTTTTCAAAGAGTTGATTATGTAAGTTCTTTTCATAGATTTTTGAAGCAAATAAATTCTTTGGGCATAGGCAAAGTCCAAGTCCAGTTTTCCTAACTTGCAATAGTGTGTTATTCCAACCGCAGTGAAATTCGATTCTTTAGTGTTACACTGGAGCTACTAGGCTAAAGGATTGACTGTGTAATAATAGCTTATGTCATCAAACATCTTGCTGGTTGCTTCCATTATAGTTTTTGCTCATCAGTTAATGTGTCCAGAATTTTGACTTCTGTACCCTCATCTCATTTACATGTATCTCTCTCTCTCTCTAGCCTCATTGGAGGTTCCTCACACTTCAGACGTGGCAAAGATGAATCAGCGCCTGGTGGAGGCCAGCTCTCAGTTTAAGAAAAAGCAGGGCAAAGGCACCATCGACGTTTGGTGGCTATTTGATGATGGAGGTACGAAGAGAAAGTGTGTAGTGTAGCTGGAGTTGGCTGAAGGGAAAATCTGCTGCTGTGTAATCCCTGTGCTGCTGTGTAATCTCTGTGCTGCTGTGTAATCCCTGTGCTGCTGTGTAATCCCTGTGCTGCTATGTAATCCCTGTGCTGCTGTGTAATCCCTGTGCTGCTGTGTAATCTCTGTGCTGCTGTGTAATCCCTGTGCTGCTGTGTAATCCCTGTGCTGCTATGTAATCTCTGTGCTGCTATGTAATCTCTGTGCTGCTGTGTATTCCCTATGCTGCTATGTAATCTCTGTGCTGCTGTGTAATCCCTGTGCTGCTATGTAATCTCTGTGCTGCTGTGTAATCCCTGTGCTGCTATGTAATCTCTGTGCTGCTGTGTATTCCCTATGCTGCTATGTAATCTCTGTGCTGCTGTGTAATCCCTGTGCTGCTATGTAATCTCTGTGCTGCTGTGTATTCCCTGTGCTGCTATGTAATCTCTGTGCTGCTGTGTAATCCCTGTGCTGCTATGTAACCTCTGTGCTGCTGTGTGATCTCTGTGCTGCAGTGTAATCTCTGTGCCACTTTGTAATCTGTGCTGCTATGTAATCTCTGTTGCTGTGTAATTTCTGCTGCTTTGTAATCTCTGAGCTGTTGTGTAATCTCTGCTAATGTGTAATCTCTGTGCTGCTGTGTAAACTCTATGCTACTGTGTAATCTGATCTCTGTACTACTGTGCAATCTCTGTGGCACTGTGTAATCTGTTTAATATCTTTTTTGCAGGTTTAACTCTGCTGCTGCCATACATTCTGACCACGAGGAAGAAGTGGAGGGATTGTAAATTACGCATTTTTGCTGCAGGCCAGCCGGACCGTATAGAGCAGGACAAAGAAGAGTATGTCATGCACAAACATAACATCAGCTCGGACACAAAACATCAACCAAGCTTTGTAAAGTAATGCCTGGACTGCAAGATGTTTTTAAATCATGAAAAACTTTGCAAATGTGAGAGACGGCACACATAACAACACATAACAACACATTCCACTTCTGTCCTTAATGATCTTGCAGGCATCACAAGCTCTCCCACTCTGCAAGCTTTTCCCAAAGCAAAGCATCACACATTCTTAAATCATCACCAGTCCAGAGTCCTGAACAGCTGTTCTGTCTCTCTGAACCTGTGAACTCACAGAATGTCCCCTAAACAAATGGGACATTAGGTCAAAACACAAACACAACAGAGGACATTAAGGTTTGGATTTCTGTGCCAGTTATGTTTGAATTTAGCAGCGTACAAGAATATTTGTTTATATATGTTTAATATTTATGATAAAACTTGGAATGATCACAACTGGACTCTGAGCAGATTGGAGGGGAAAGGATTTGATTATTTACACCCCATTCTATTTAAGACCGGGGTAAAGGATCATCATTGGCGGTTGTTGTTTGATTGCATATGAGATTGCAGCTCATACTCAGTGTGTATGCGTGTTTCAGAATGCAGTCCCTGCTGAAGAAGTTCAGGATCAAGTGTACTGACATCAGCATCATCAGTGACCTTCATATGCGGCCAACCGCAGAAAAGTAATCACCCTAAAACTCAAACTCTCACACTTAATATGGATAAAGGAAATATGAATATGAAAAAAGCCACCACGCTCCAAAGCTCACCTTCTGTGTGTGTGTGTGTGCTTTCAGCTGGAGGTTGTTTGAGGACATGATCGAGCCGTTCCGTCTGCATGAGGGCTCAAAGGACACGGCACAGGCTGAAGCTCTGAGGAAAGAACATCCGTGGAAAATCACTGACGCTGAACTCGACCACTTTGACGAAAAGGTAGAACGTTGTGACCTGTAAATTCATAAATATCAATCAACCAATCAATCCATCAGTAGATGTTTTACACTGTTTGCAGTGTAAAAAAACTGTACATTTTACAAAAAACAACTGGCAGAGGACTTATCTGCCTTTTTCTGTAGCCTTCCAGGGGCACTACTGTAATTGTAATATACAGAAGGATGCTGTGGTTATATATGACAGGAGTTACGGTATAAACTCAGATCGTATGTAATCTTGACAGTATATAGTACAATACAGGCTGTAGAGTTACATTTCAATCCAGTCAATGAAAGGACAGATGGATAGACTCAATGGAGCCATCAGAGATTAGATGAGTGGATATGTGGAGGTATGAACTGAGGAATGAATGCATTTGGGTTATGGTGTGATTTCTCTGTGCAGACGTGTCTGCAGGTGCGGCTGAATGAGCTGCTGCAGGAAAGCTCCAGAGCAGCTAAACTCATCATAGTGTGAGTAAACACACTTGATTTACCTGTCCCACCTTGTGCACACGCACCATATACACTAACACTCACCATGCACACCTGTCTTAGGTTCCACATAAGTTATAATATGTATTATGTGTACACGCTCATACCTTCAGACACACACATGCACATACAGTAGTATTTTGTCTCTCTCACTGACAAGTGGATCCAGGGAAGCATGCTGATGATTTTGTAGATACTGAATAATTCAATAACGTTTCTTCTTATTGGGTGCTAAATATAATATATAATAGACAATTAATAATTTATATTCATAGTAGATAAAGAATGAAGAATTCATAGTGGATACTACATAATTCATAGTAGACACTGAATAATCTATGAAAGATAGTAAATAAGTCTTAGTAGATACTGAATCATTTATAATATGCACTAAATAATGTGTCTGTGTGTGTGTATGTGTGTGTGTGTACTGTAGGAGCATGCCTATTGCCCGGAAAGGCTCTGTTTCTGACCACCTGTACATGGCTTGGCTGGAAGCTCTGACCAAAAACCTCCCTCCAACCCTGCTGGTTCGCGGAAACCACAAGAGCGTTCTGACCTTCTACTCATAAAACACTGAACCTCGCGGAACACACACTACTGCTGTGTCCCAATTCAGAACACACACCAGGACTGTGTCCCAGTTATACACTAAACACTAACACTATATAATGCTATACACTGTGAACTAATTTTACTAGTACATAAGCCAGGTTAGTGCACAAAATATTACCATACTGCTCCGTGCAGTGCTGACTGCAAGTGATGAAACACTTATGTTATTATGGTAATGTATAACACCAGATTTCCCCATTGTCAAAACAGCATTTGCACACCACCAGTAATAGTACATTTATTAGTGAAGAACAGTATAGCATTAGTATAGTATGGTATACTTTTGGTTTTAACACACCTTTTGTCCCCTCAAGCTGAGTGGCCACTTGTGTACTGTATGCACCTTTTCATTTGGTTATGTTTAAAATGACTTAAAATAGATGTAATTATTTTATTTTTTTGCAATCAACAAAAATTGGCAATTATTACAAACAGTTATTTGGACACAGTGTGTACACAGTGAAATATTTCATGTAGATAGGTATTCAGATTCATTCCTTTAGTACTTGGTTAAAGCCTCAAGTGTTCTTGGATTTGATCCTACAAGCTTGGCGCACCCTGCGTTTGGACATTTTTCCTTTTTTTCTTGGCAGAGTCGTTCAAGCACAACCAGCATGAATAGGGAGCGTTGGTACACGGCCATTTTCAGATCTCTCCAGAAATGCTCCACTGGGTTCAGGTCCGGACTCTTGCTGGGCCACTTCAGGACTTTCACAGTTTTCCCAAAGCCACTCCTGTGTCTTTGTGGCAGTATATGCTTTGGGCATTGTCTTGTTGAAATGTGAACTTCCATCCTAGCCTGAGATCCTGAGTACTCTGATAAAGTGTTTTCACTCAGGAATGCTCTGTAGCTTTCAACATCCATCTTTCCCTCAACCTTGACTATTCTTGCTGTCTCTGCAGAAGAACAACCCCACAGCATGATGGTACCACCACTGTGTTTGACTATATTAATGAGGTGATGCCCAGTGCCTCATTTCCTACACACACACTGTTGAAAATTGTGGCCAAATAGTTTGATATTAGCTTCATCAGACCAGAGAATATTTTGCTTCTCATTGTCTGGACATCATTCAGGTGCCTTTTGGCAAACTCCCAGCATGCTTTCATTTGCCTTTTGGTGAGAAATGGCTTCCATCTGTTCCAAAACTGCCAGTGATTCCACAGTTCTTTCATTTGAGAATGATAGAGGTCACTGTGCACTTTCAGTGCTGCAGCAAATGTTCTTGTATCCTTCCCTGGATCTGTACCTTGACTTAATTCTTTTTAAATACATTTAAATACATTTGAATAACACTCCAAAAAACGTTTTTTGCTTTTGTGATTGTGGAGTAGTATCTGTAGATGGATCAGACAACAAACACTGAATCCATTTTAAGATGTTAAGACACACTAGGAAACTAGGGTTATTGTTCAGTACACTGCTGGGACACAGCACGCCACAAGTTACAGCAGGGGATGGGACACTGCTGCCCTCTGGTGTAACAATACAGCAATCGCAGTGGCTTGTGTGTATGTGTACATTGTAAATGTCTACAGTATGAAAAAATACAGAATGGCTGGTGAAGAACAGGCTTATCGTTGCTGTTGCAACACAAATCACATTTCTATTGGTCCATTTAGTTCATGAAATGTACACACAGTGTAAAGAGCAGCTGGTGTTAAAATAAGAAATAATGAAATACTGGGAAGTTAGAGTTAGGAGGTTTGGATATGACATCTACAGCGGGGTGCTTTCACACCTCATCCTGTGTGTCCAGAGAGTAAAGGTAACAGTTAGGAAAGCATTCTGCTGCCTAATCCCAGCAGGACTGTGTCTGCTCGGTGAGTGTAAGCTACAGTACCTGGCTAACATTAATATATAAATGATAGAATTTATAAGAGTGGAAAATGGGAGTAAGTAATTTATAAAAGGTATGAGTGGTGTTTTGCAGTATCTTATATTTTGCATTGTAGGCTTTTGTATAAAAAAGTATCTTCGGGGTTGTTAATGTTCTTAATGAAGTATGATTTCTCTCTATGGGTCTTTTGGGGTTTTCATATATACGTACAGTCAATGTTTATTATTTTGTACACTGAAATTTACACAATAAAATACTTTAAATCTCTGTAATATCTTTTTGTTTCTATTAAAGCGCACATTTATTATTATTTTATTTCTGTTAAATAGCCTATATCCTAAATTCTTAAATGATCATTTTCCAACTTCTCTTTACCTCTTAGATTTAAAAGACTGCCGTTAAACTGATATATATAAATAAGCTCTTTTCTGATTGGCTACCTAATTCAAGGACTAATTCAAAAACCAGTCTGAGCTAATAATTACACAACAAGCAGTCTGTATATCAGTAT
Organism: Salminus brasiliensis; assembly: GCF_030463535.1. Lineage (NCBI taxonomy): Eukaryota > Metazoa > Chordata > Actinopteri > Characiformes > Bryconidae > Salminus > Salminus brasiliensis. Next base: position 28,770,644 of record NC_132890.1, on the reverse strand, counting down.
AAGCATAGCAGGTTGAATGAGCTGGGCTTAACTGCTGTGTGAAGAGTGGGAAGAGTCAGTTTAGGGAGTTTAGAATGGGAAAATATTTAACCAGAATACCCTAAAGCAGTCAGCGCACCAACCAGAACACCCTAAAGCAGTCAGCACACCAACCAGAACACCCTAAAGCAGTCAGCACACCAACCAGAACATCCTAAAGCAGTCAGCAGACCAACCAGAACACCCTAAAGCAGTCAGCACACCAACCAGAACACCCTAAAGCAGTCAGCGCACCAACCAGAACACCCTAAAGCAGTCAGCACACCAACCAGAACACCCTAAAGCAGTCAGCACACCAACCAGAACATCCTAAAGCAGTCAGCAGACCAACCAGAACACCCTAAAGCAGTCAGCACACCAACCAGAACATCCTAAAGCAGTCAGCACACCAACCAGAACACCCTAAAGCAGTCAGCACACCAACCAGAACATCCTAAAGCAGTCAGCGCACCAACCAGAACACCCTAAAGCAGTCAGCGCACCAATCAGAACACCCTAAAGCAGTCAGCGCACCAATCAGAACACCCTAAAGCAGTCAGCGCACCAACCAGAACATCCTAAAGCAGTCAGCACACCAACCAGAACACCCTAAAGCAGTCAGCACACCAACCAGAACATCCTAAAGCAGTCAGCGCACCAATCAGAACACCCTAAAGCAGTCAGCGCACCAACCAGAACACCCTAAAGCAGTCAGCGCACCAACCAGAACACCCTAAAGCAGTCAGCGCACCAACCACAACACCCTAAAGCAGTCAGCGCACCAACCAGAACACCCTAAAGCAGTCAGCGCACCAACCAGAACACCCTAAAGCAGTCAGCGCACCAACCAGAACACCCTAAAGCAGTCAGCGCACCAACCAGAACACCCTAAAGCAGTCAGCGCACCAACCACAACACCCTAAAGCAGTCAGCGCACCAACCACAACACCCTAAAGCAGTCAGCGCACCAACCAGAACACCCTAAAGCAGTCAGCACACCAACCAGAACATCCTAAAGCAGTCAGCGCACCAACCAGAACATCCTAAAGCAGTCAGCGCACCAACCAGAACACCCTAAAGCAGTCAGCGCACCAACCAGAACACCCTAAAGCAGTCAGCGCACCAACCAGAACATCCTAAAGCAGTCAGCGCACCAACCAGAACACCCTAAAGCAGTCAGCGCACCAACCACAACACCCTAAAGCAGTCAGCGCACCAACCAGAACACCCTAAAGCAGTCAGCACACCAACCACAACACCCTAAAGCAGTCAGCGCACCAACCAGAACACCCTAAAGCAGTCAGCACACCAACCAGAACATCCTAAAGCAGTCAGCACACCAACCAGAACACCCTAAAGCAGTCAGCGCACCAACCAGAACACCCTAAAGCAGTCAGCACACCAACCAGAACATCCTAAAGCAGTCAGCGCACCAACCAGAACACCCTAAAGCAGTCAGCGCACCAATCAGAACACCCTAAAGCAGTCAGCGCACCAATCAGAACACCCTAAAGCAGTCAGCGCACCAACCATCTGTATCCCCACTCAGCAGCACTACCATCATGCTGCCCTCCCCCTTCTTCTTCTCTCAGAACTTCTGGCTCACAATCATCACCACCATCATCCCCTAATGGCTCATCGTCTGGCAGCATCAACCAACCATTCACACATTCCAGCACCCAGCCCCCCTGCTCCAACCTGTCCTTCACAACAACCCAGGTGAGAAATGAGCTGAGGAAGATCAAGCCTAAGAAAGCTACAGGTCCTGATGGAATCAGCGCCAGGCTCCTCAAGTCCTGCGCTGATCAGCTGTGCAGGGTAGTTGAGCATTTGTTCAACATGAGCCTGAAACTGGGAAGAGTACCACAGCTGTGGAAAACATCTTGTGTGGTACCTGTGCCCAAAACACAGCACCCAAAGGACCTAAACAGCTACAGGCCGGTGGCACTGACTTCCCATCTAATGAAGTCACTGGAGAGGCTGGTCCTCAACCACATCCGCCCTCTGGTGAGCCCATCCATGGACCCTCTTCAGTTCGCCTACCAGCCTGGTGTCGGGGTGGATGATGCTGTCATCTATCTTCTACACAGAGCTCTTTCTCACCTGGAGAAGCCCGGCAGCACTGTGAGGATCACCTTCTTCGATTTCTCCAGTGCTTTTAACACCATACAGCCAGGCCTCCTAAAGGACAAGTTGGGACATTGTGGAGTGGACAGTCACCTGTCAAACTGGATACTGGACTACCTCACCAACCGACCACAGTATGTGAGGGCACGGGACTGTGTCTCTGACTTGGTGGTCAGCAGCACAGGAGCCCCTCAAGGAACGGTCTTGGCACCGTTCCTCTTCACCCTGTACACTGCTGACTTCATGTACAGCTCACCAACCTGTCACCTCCAGAAGTTCTCTGATGACTCAGCGATCGTCGGCCTCATATCCAATGAGGAGGACAGCGAGTACAGAGAACTTATTCAGGACTTTGTGGACTGGTGTCTGCAGAACCATCTGCAGATAAACGCTGGAAAAACCAAAGAACTGGTAGTGGATTTCCGCAGGTGCAGACACCCCCCTCCATCAGTGAACATCCGGGGTATGAACATCGAGAGTGTGGACTCTTATAAATACCTGGGTGTTCATCTGAACAACAAACTGGACTGGTCAGTCAACACTGCTGCTCTCTATAAGAAAGGCCAGAGCAGACTCTACCTGCTGAGGAGATTGAGGTCCTTTGGAGTGCAGGGAGCACTTCTGAGGACGTTCTTCGACACAGTGGTGGCATCTGCCATCTTTTATGGAGTGGTCTGCTGGGGTAGTAGCATCTCGACGGCAGATAAGAAGAGACTGGACAAACTCATAAAGAGGGCCGGCTCTGTCCTGGGGTGCTTCTTAGACCCAGTGCAGGTGGTGGGAGACAGGAGGATGACAGCCAAGCTGGCATCCATGCGGAAGAACAGCTCCCACCCCATGCATGAGACTCTGGCAGCACTGGGCAGCTCCTTTAGCGACAGACTGCTTCACCCCAAGTGTGTGAAGGAGCGGTATCGCAGGTCCTTCCTTCCTGCTGCCGTCAGACTGCACAACAAACACTGCTCCCAACGGACCACATACACACACACTTAACTACACACACATGTTCATGTTCAGGGAATACTATGTGCAATATCCCATCCCCATGTGCAATTAAGAGTCTTTTACTGTAAATAATATTGTTTATTGTTTATTGCTTTTTTTTTTTTTTAATTCTTATTTATATTGTGTATATATATTGTGTATATAGTGTAAATTATTTATCCAAATTTTTTGTAACTGAGTGTCCTGCTATCCCTTTCTGCTGCTACACTGTAAATTTCCCCACTGCGGGACTAATAAAGGATTATCTTATCTTATCTTATCTTATCTTAACCACAACACCCTAAAGCAGTCAGCGCACCAACCAGAACACCCTAAAGCAGTCAGCGCACCAACCAGAACATCCTAAAGCAGTCAGCACACCAACCAGAACACCCTAAAGCAGTCAGCGCACCAATCAGAACACCCTAAAGCAGTCAGCACACCAACCAGAACACCCTAAAGCAGTCAGCGCACCAATCAGAACACCCTAAAGCAGTCAGCACACCAATCAGAACACCCTAAAGCAGTCAGCGCACCAACCAGAACACCCTAAAGCAGTCAGCGCACCAACCAGAACACCCTAAAGCAGTCAGCGCACCAACCACAACACCCTAAAGCAGTCAGCGCACCAACCAGAACACCCTAAAGCAGTCAGCACACCAACCAGAACATCCTAAAGCAGTCAGCACACCAACCAGAACACCCTAAAGCAGTCAGCGCACCAACCAGAACACCCTAAAGCAGTCAGCACACCAACCAGAACATCCTAAAGCAGTCAGCACACCAACCAGAACATCCTAAAGCAGTCAGCACACCAACCACAACACCCTAAAGCAGTCAGCACACCAACCAGAACACCCTAAAGCAGTCAGCGCACCAACCAGAACATCCTAAAGCAGTCAGCGCACCAACCAGAACACCCTAAAGCAGTCAGCGCACCAACCAGAACATCCTAAAGCAGTCAGCGCACCAACCAGAACACCCTAAAGCAGTCAGCACACCAACTAGCACATCTTAAATGAGTCAAAACACCAACCAGAACATCTTAAACACTTGGCATACCATCCGGCACATCCTTAACACAAAAGGGCTCGTTAAAATGGGTGATAAAACATCAGGTATCATTGGGTAACTGTCCACATTAGAAGCGCTGCGTGTTGGTGATGAAGCATGTATGTACGTGACACTGTGCGTAAAAATGCGTGCCGGCTGCAGGATGTGTCAGCTGCTTTAGGATGTGCCGGATGGTGTGCCGGCTGCTTTAGGACGTGCTGGTTGTCAGATGTCCCTCCTGCTGTAAGATGTGCCGGATGGTGTGCCGGCTGCTTTAGGACGTGCTGGTTGTCAGATGTCCCTCCTGCTGTAAGATGTGCCGGATGGTGTGCCGGCTGCTTTAGGACGTGCTGGTTGTCAGATGTCCCTCCTGCTGTAGGTTGTGCCGGATGGTGTGTCAACTGCAATAGGTTGTGCCAGCTGCCAGAGCTGCCAGATGTGCTGTCCTAGGATGTGCCGGTTGGTGTGCCGGCAGCTTTGCGGTGTGCTGGATGGTGTACCTGCTGCATTAGGTTGTGCCGATTACTGCATGTGTGTTGGTGTGCCGGCTGCTATAGGATGTGCCAGTTGGTGTGTCAGCTACTTTATGGTGTATTGGATGGTGTGCTGACTGCTGTAAGATGTAAGGTGTTTTAAATAGTCCCTAATTTCCTCATAGGGAGGTTTTAATAGAATGAAAATCACTAAAAAAAATATGCAATGCTAGCAGCAGTACTGAAGATTATGTTAATTAAGAATATATCATTAATATTAAATGATATGAAGTGTCTATATTATTGGGGCTTTCTTTACAGCAGCCACTGGGATGAATGCCCGTGTGAAGCTGTAGTGCTCTCAGTGGGGGCAGCAGAGTGCAGTCTAGACTGAGTGAAGAAAAGAAGAGCAGATAAACAACAGAAATGCTCAGAAGCCTGAGAGGAGGGAACTGGAGGAACAGACTTTAGCCCTGTTTGAGTTAATCACGCTGCTGTTGGATCTGACCTGAAGAATATAGACACGCAACTAAGGGCTCTGGACGCAGCTCAGACACTCACGCATCTGTCAGCGTGTACAGAGGTCTAATGAAGTGACCAGGGGTCGAGAGGCAGGACAAGGACAGGAGTGGGACGTTAAACCCTGGAGGCGATATGACCTCTATGTGTAAATTGTGCTGCACTTTACTCCACAGAGCTGTCGCCACGCCGAGAGGACTGTATACCATACGGAGAGCATGCTCTTCATACTCCTCACACACAGACGGTACCATGGGCCATGTTTGTTTGTTTGTTTAGACAATATTTACTGCGGTGCTGCTGGCCGGTTAGTGCATTTTACAGGTGTATTTTTGGGACATGTGATTTATTAATAATAATAATAATGATCATATTAAGAGTTATTCAATTGCCGTAGTATTTAGGCTGCTGTTATGCATCGTGGGTGTTGCATCTTCTCAGGCTGCGTCTGGAACTGGAGGTAGCGGACTGGCTGGCTGTCTGGCTGTCTGGCTGGCTGGCTGACCAGCTGCCCACGCTGTCTCAGGAGGCAGTGTTGTGATGAAGGGCACCATCAGCTGCTGCCGCTGCCGAGGTGTCGACAACTCCCTGCCAGATCAGGGAGTTTAGCTGCGTTCCCTTTAGCCATTAGCATTCTCGCCTAATATAACAGAGGGCTAGATCCCGGAAGTGGCTGGGCTCCCTGCTTCCTCCGCGTGTCCTACGTTTCAGACAGGTCGTGCGTGATTGGCTCTGTGACGCGGAAGGGGCGGGCGCGTGTTTGGCGCGCGCGTTTAAAAAAGCGAGTGTTCCGGCGGGAAGCGGAGGAGCGCGCTGCGGCGACGGAGAGGAGCTCGCGCTGCTGTAGTTCTCTGAAGTTCTCTGTAGTTTTAATGCTTTAATTGAACGTTTATATTTTAACTTCCACATTCACACCCGTCACTCCAAACAGAGAGGATGCCCTGCTCAGATGGGACCGATGCCGCCGCTGTGTCTCCGGCGAAGAAGAGCAGGACTGACGGTGTTTTGCTGAAATTCGCCAAACTGTCGGAAAACGCCACAACACCGACCAGAGGCTCCCGCAAAGCGGCCGGCTACGACCTGTACAGGTCAGGACGGGGGAGGGGGGTGTATGAATAATATTAATTTAATGTTAATTAGTATTAAACTAATACAAAAGTGTAGCCAGTCTGCAGACCTTTGTTTCTAGGGCTGTGAGTTACGGCCGTAACCCTTCCATGCATGTCTTATTAAAATGAGTTCCTCTTATTCTTTAGTCCGAGCAGCATAAAATATATGACGTTTCTTTATCGTTAAGATACGAGGCTTTTCTAGATGTTGGCTGTTTGCCTGTGACGTGTGCAGCAGTTTGGCGGGAATGGGAGGTGCATGTACTGGATAAGCCCTGCCTGCACATGCCTGCACATGCCTGCCTGCACATGCCTGCACATGCCTGCCTGCACATGCCTGCACATGCCTGCACATGCCTGCACATGCCTGCAACCTGAACTGGGTGACTTGGCTGCTCGTACAGATGCTCTCAGAGTTCCCAGAACTTGTGTTCTGTTGCATCCTGAAGTTGAATAGCTTATTCCTGTTTAATTGCACCTTTATGAGCTTTGCTCTTAATATCCAGGTCCTGACCCTTAACTGCAGGGTATGTAGCAACTAATGTTTGCAGCCCTGTCTTATACATGTAGCTGCACAATTAATGAGCTCATGATCTGCTAATGCCAATTTAAGTTTCCTCTTATACCAGGGGTGTCTGATCTGATCAGCAGAGGGCTGGTGTGGCTGCAGGATTTCATTACAGCCAAGCAGAAGCATGTGATTAGTTGCTTGAAGACTCCCTAATTGAGTAAATAATTGGGGTCAGGTGAGCTGCTGGTTGTTCAGAGTGGGGAAAAAACCTGCAGCCATAAAGGTCCCCCTGCAGAAAATCTTGGCCACCCTGCCTAATTCTGTGTATTTGCAGATGTAATTTTTATATGGTTGTATAATAACAAATGATTGCTTGAGGTCAGTCAGTCATGTCTGAGGTCTGGTCTTTACAGATGAAGAAGGATTTGGTAGCCTCTAACTGAAGCTTTTTCTTGTCTCTGTTTCAGCGCATATGACTACTCCATCGGCCCCATGGGTAAAGCCATTGTGAAGACTGATATTCAGATCGCTGTTCCACATGGCTGCTATGGTCGAGTGGGTGAGTTGATTCTGCACATGAAGGAAGTGTGTTCAGGTTGTCTCGTTTCACATTGACTTCATGTTCCTCTCTGCTGTTTGTTCATGTTTATTCATTTACTTCAAGTCCAGAGTAGTAATGTACAGTAATATTAATCTGTATCTTTTTGCTTTGCTTTCCCCAAGCTCCTCGTTCTGGTCTGGCCGCTAAACACTTCATCGACGTTGGTGGTAAGTTGGCCATTTACCCTGCTTGGAGTTAAATTTTGCCTGTCTGAACATTTAGCACCACTGACGGTTGAAGTGAGGAAAAAGCTATCATCTACAGTAGCTCCTCTATGGGGTGGATGTACAAGGCAGCAGGTGAACGGGTGATTGTGTTTAAAAGTGGGGGTGGGGAAAGCGTAGGAACGGACAACCAGTGATCTAGTGACAGGGTTACTTCATGTGCTTCATGGAGGCCCTACCTCACAGCTTAAAGGTATCTTCAAATACCACAAGCTGCCTTTGCAGGTCTTTGAGTCTATGGCTGGTTGTATGGTGTGTATATATCTTACAGGTGGTGATCAGTTTGCTCCTCTTGTGTTATTGAGGGTTTGAAAACAAGAGGAGAAAATTCTCTGGAAAATGAGCAGCTGCATTGAAATGGAAGTTAAAATGTAGCCCCAAATGAAGACCTACTCACATTGCGATGTGAAAAGCCTAAAGCAGTCAAAGATCTAAACCAACACAACAGAATGAATTGGACCCAGAAAAGGTTTTGGAAGCTAAATTTTAATGCCTAAAGTGGATTCCTTTCCTCACCGACTGTTTTTGGTAAAAGGACGAGGGACTCTATGACCTGCATGCTTTAGTTTCAATGAACTGGCTAAATGAGTCTTCCCTCTTTAGCTGGAGTTGTGGATGAAGACTACAGAGGGAATGTCGGAGTGGTCCTGTTCAACTTCAGCAAGGAAACCTTTGAAGGTAGCCAGAAATCCAGGCCTGATTTTAAATAACTGTTTAAATGAGGACTTGCACAAGTAGTGTTCTGTGTTTCTCTCCTTGCAGTGAAAAAGGGAGACAGGGTGGCCCAGCTGGTCTGTGAGCGAATCTGTTACCCTGACCTGGTGGAGCTGGAGGTAAATGTCAATAGCAATTATGTATTTAATTGCTATTTTATCTTTTTATGGGACGGGTGACTGGAGTAGAAGCCTTGCTAACCGTTTCGAGGCAGGCATTGGCCCTATGCTTTATTTACAAATCTGTAGTAGTACAGCGTCATGATCAGGCTGATTGGAGTAAAAGCTTTGACAGAAGCTTTGTTTTTAGTGATTGGTTGACATATTTAACCAGAGGTTAAAAACTTTTTTTGTTACTTGTAAAATCTTTTTCTCAGTGCTGAAGTTACAATTCTTATGCACAATAAATGTGATCTAATGAAGGCATGGTTTCATTGGCTTATGATTCTGTTGCTGTGGAAAGTAAAGCATGGACCGCATTACACCTAATACATCAGTGGTCCAGTATCCCCACTCTGATTTAAAGGAACGTTGAAGCATGTGCACTTTATTTCTCACTGAGGGTGACCACCAGTGGTAATATAGTGCTGGGAAACGGAACTGCTTGGCTAAACTTGCCATGGACACATAGGTTTGCCATGTTTAAGCAATCCCTTCTCTTTTGGGTCATGTATCTATGCAGTCAAATGCAATGGATTAAGTAGCAAAATTAGTCTACTAAACCCTTTAACTGGGCTGATAGAAGCAGTTATTTAAGCGGGTCATTTTTCATTTAGCTGTCCTGTGTAACTGATGGATTTATTTCTTTTCCTCCTTCTTTTCCAGACATTGGATGAGACTGAGAGAGGTTCTGGAGGATTTGGCTCCACTGGAAGGAACTGAAGCTGCTTGTTTTAAATGTTTATTTCAAATAAAGTGTTTTTTTTTAATAATGGTGCTCATTTGCTCACTGTTTGCCTTTTTAAAATGAACTTGATTAAGGCCGTTAATAGCCAGCTTTAGTCAGTAGGCGGTGCTCTTTTCCCAGGTTTTTTTTTTTTTTTTTTTTTTTTTCTTTGAAATGGTGTCTAAGGATCACCCAGCTGAAGACTGTCCAGTTATTGATTTTTAACTTTTCCGACTGGGCAGAATTAAATGCTGCAAACCACATTTGGTTTTGGTTTGAGAGTTTGTACTTGTCTTTGGAAAGTGTGCATTTGGTCTTGGTGCTGCTAAATTCATAAAGGCAATCTACTGTTATATTTGAGTTTTAACAAGGATTTTATTTAAAATGTGTCCAGCTTTACTCCACAACATGGTTTTGCCAGCCCTAATCAGTTTTATAGAAGTATAGGTCCTTTGCACTGTTCCAGTAATAAATTATTACAAACACTCTTTGGTCTGTTTATAAAACACTTGCCCACTGGGCAGGCTGCTGATGTTCAAGTGCTCTAACGGCTGTTTTAAAACTGCAAGTTTTGCAGTATTTGAAAACTAGGTCTGAAATAAGTGTCAGTTTTGTCTACTGTCTTGTCTTTGGCTGCAACTGAGATCTTAAACACCTATGTTGCTCTTATTCAGAAATGAGTGACTATCACATACCCCTTAAAACCAAAATATGTTTTATTGTGAATTTACAGCTAAACCCCTCACAGATGTGAATGCAATCTTGCACCTAAGTCCTGGTGGTTTTGTCCCCCCCCCCTCTCTTCCTTCAAATGTTGCTGAGGCAACAGCACTGACTACTTATAAGTGTGTGTTTGTGGCCGTGGGGGGCCTCAGTGCAGTAGTCTGGAGTCACAGACGTTGCTTGTTTTTTAGGATGTTGAATGTACACAGTTAACACAAAAAAAAGTAGTTGGTCATTATAATGAGCACCATTTTTGCGACCCTCCAGTCCAGGGTGTATATCTAGTTAAGAAAATATTCCCCAAGTTAAAAGTGGCGTGGTTACAGTATACACACACTTGATGTACGTAGCAATAGGCATAAGTGAGAACAGAATGACTACTGAGCTAACACTGGTTTGCTTGCAGAAGGATGCTTCAGACTTGAGAGCCTGAAGAACTGTAACAGATAGCTCCTACACTGGTAAAGAATATTAACAGTGCATTTGTAAAAATCTAATGTTGACATGTTACTAGCACCAGTAAATATGATTAAAACAGATAATCTTTAGGAAAGGTGGAGAGAGCAAAATTAAAGCAGAGTTCATTAAGGCTTAAACGTGCCCTCCTGCCGTCTACACCTCTAAACGAGTGCAGAGCCATTCCATATAAACCTCATTCAAAACAATAGCTTTTTTTCCATTTCAATACAAACACAACAGAGTGGTTGTTTCTCACATGAGAATGTTCGTTCCTCAGTTCTTGTCTTTCTCTTCTTACATTATGAGCACAATGGAATATTTATTATTTTTACTGTATTCTTACTGTACTCTAAGAGACTTGTATGTTATGATATGTGGAGAGATCTTTGGTCATGGCGAATGGAGTCCTTTCTGTGTCTTTGGTATTGAAGTGCCCTAGTGCAAAATGATCTGCAGTTTGACACGTAGCGTGTCTCCCAGCTGTCCACTGAGGTAGTCTTTATCGTGCCTGTCCTCCAAAGCGGCCAGTTCATTCTTGCGGTACAAAGGCACGCTGCTGATTTGTAAATAATAGGCCCCAGGGAGAAGGTGTTTGCTCTTGTGCAAATGCAGGTAGCTGACCCCATCTCTCTGAGCGAGCTTGAACAGGCCCTCCTCATTCCCAAAGTCGATGGTGTAGCGCACATGATTGGCGAGCGTAGACAGTGCCGGGAGGAACTCAATGATGTGGTCCTTGCTGTTCAGGTCACTGATGTTCAGGTTGAAGTTAATGGTGTTGTCAATGTCCACACTGGCCAGGCTAACTGCCTCCTGCTCAACCTGCTTTAACACAGACAGACAGACCAGAAGTGATTAATGTAATACAAGTGATTAATGTAATACTACACTACAGAGTTAAAACTAAAGCTAAAGCACTTGTCCAGTTTCTCTCTTACTGCAAATGTATTTCATCAGCCAAGAAATGACTGGTGTCTGAAGTGCACAAAAACTGCCCTTCCTGCACCAATAATGAACCCTCATGCAAAGTCCCTTAGATGAGTTCATCTTGCAGTTTTGATCCAAAACTGAGGTCAGCTGAGTAGCTAGTTTTTTTTTCATGTGTGCTGGAGTATCGTAGGTTGTATTGTACACCTCTCATTTGCACTCACAACAAGCAAAACAATTCTGAATGTTTAGATTTTTTTATTCAAAACCTCACATTCTGTGCATCATCACGTGCCGTATATAGATATATGGGGAAGGATTGTGTTTTATGTAGACAAAATATTAGACTAAATCAATGTTTTTTTTTGTTAGCCATCAGTTTGCATCAAACATATATCAAGCATAGAACCATTCCTAATACCATTAGCCTAATGGACAGTCCAGGTTTTTACTTTTACTTTCACCCAAGTCACAATACATAAGGATGGAGCAAATGTATGGTCCACCTAAAGTGTGCTATTAATTCTTATGGCTGAGCTTTACAGTAAGAGTGAGTGTAAAGCCCTGTATTGGTTACCTGGTTGTCCTGCAGGTGTTCCTCTGTAGCATTGGTGCTTCGCTTCTTTCTGCCTTTCTTGGGGTAGCCGTTGATTTTACACTCATAACAGGCCTCAGGGGACAGAGAGTTATCTTCACCCTCTGATCCAGGGCCAGCCGGACTACTGCTGCCAAAACCTACTCCTGATACACAATGCCTAAAACACACACACACACACACACACACACATCATCATGTCAGCAGATAATGTCATTAGGTTGGAAACGAGATGCTACAGCCTCTCATTATGGTTAAATATCAATAACACACTGTGTGTGTGTGTGAGGAAATTCTGACATTCTAAGGGTGTTAATCCTTAATTCAGTTCAATAACGACTGATCAGGTGTGCTACTGATAGTTTGGCATCAAAACCCACAGCCACTCTTTGTAGACAAGATCAGTGATCCCAATGACTGTGTTAATGATCTCCTGTTCTCACCCCTGTCCAGCTCTGAAGTATCCAGGTGGGCAGCCACACAGGTATCCGCCGTCCGTGTTGGAGCAGCCGTAGGTGCATGGGTTCTGCTGCGATGAACACTCGTTTATGTCTTGACAGCCGCCGCTCATCTGCTCGAATGCAAAGCCAGTGGGACACAGACAGCGGAAACTGCCCAGAGTGTTATGGCAGGACGCTCCGCCGCAGATCTGACTGTTCTGGCACTCATTCTCATCTGTAAACAAACAACAAAAGGTTAAAGAGTCCATATGGTTCCCACTAATGGGGAATACATGAAAGAACCACTGCAGTAAACACCACTGACCTCACCTGACTTACTGACCCTGAGCATCTAAATCTATACTTGTACAGTGTTTGATTTTAAGTATGTGTTTGTGTGAGAGAATGTAGAAAGCTTGTTTGTATGGTTAATGACAGATAATGCTGCTTAGTAATCAGCAGATGAAAAGGCTCAGCTTCCCAGAAGGGATATCACACTATCAGGCTCTAAAGAAGCTCTAATGGACTGCTGGAATAGTCGAGTCATAAAGGCAGACAGCTTGTCCTAGCAGCAAGTGAGGTGAGTGTCAGTGACAAAAGCAAAATGCTCCCATTATAATCAGTGAAGTTGTCTACACCACATGAGGTCCATTAAACTGGGTGTTCCACCTCAACAAATACTTCCATAAACTTACTTAATTACTTCCATAATTAAAAATCTATTCCTCAGCTAGATATTTTATGGTACCGGATGGAGCTGCACTCCACCATACAAACGGCTCAGTTTGGCGCACTGTGCACCCCCCTTGAATTTGATTATGGTCCAAGCTCAGGCAACCAAGTAGAGAAAGATGTGAAATTTTGCACCTTTCATATATTTCATCTAAAACATATTTTGTCAGATTTGCCACTATTTTATTATTACATATGTCATGACGACCCCTGGCTTCCCTGTAAGAAATTTAAATCAGTAAGCTTCTCTACAAAGAATTATTTTGCACTAAACCCTACAATAAATGTCTCAATATTAACCAGTTATGTGGATAATGCAGTGGAAAATCCCTTTTCACCTGTCTCTGTGATGAAGAATAAGACAGAGCAGGTAAAGCAGAGATTGAGGCGAATTTTCTCACCTACACACTGGTTCCACTGGTAGTGCTGCAGGTAGCCGTGAGGGCAGTTACACCTGTAGCCCCCAACAAGGTTCTGACAACCGTGCTGACACCGATGGTTACCATCACACTCATTCATATCTGCAAGGCATACACACACACACACACACACACACACACACACACACACACACACACAAGCACACACACACCAGTAAGTATATTAGTGAAAGGTGCAGATCTGTATTTCTATAATTATCTTTTAAAATATCTGTATGTCTGTTCTAACCTTCGCAATGCTGGCCATTCTGGTCCAGAGCAAACCCTCGCTGGCATTCACAGTTGAAGCTGCCTGGACTGTTCTGACACACTCCATTTGGACCACACAGCCCAGGTTCCGTAGTACACTCGTTATTGTCTACACACACATAACACAGCACAGAGGATCCACATACATACATAGAGCAATGACACAGAATGAGCTGCATGTAGGTACAGTGTAGGTACAGATTAAATACAGTAGTCGAAAGAATAAATATGCACTTTAAGCATGTTGCATTTCATTTCTACCAGCAGATTTGTGTTTGGTTATCGTTTCAAGCATGTAGACCTCCTGGTCTGCAAACAACACCACCTGAACAAGTTGGACTGTAAAGTTCCCAGTAAGAAAATGATATGAATGTAATTATATTTTCTCAGAATGTTTTTTTACATTCGGTCACATAGGAACACGTGCAGAATGTGGGTTTCAATTTGTGTGTGAAACATGATATGTTTAATGTGTCATTTGATAATGTTTACACATTATTCAGAAGTGATTTAAAACATGAAGAGGTCTATTTTGGACAGGTGGTTAACTACCAACATTACTAAAGAAAAACAAAAAAAAGGAAATCCCAGATCACAGAAATGTGTGTATGTGTGAAAGCATGTGTGTTTAAGTGTCTGCAGTTTACTTTCCACTCAGCCGCGAGGGAATGAGCTCATACAGCGGTCACTGCTAAACACTGCCATATCCATGGCAACGGGTCTTGCTACATTCCATAACAACTAACTGCTGGGTTCCTGTAACAACAGGTCAGCCAGGTCTAGTTAGAGGGCAGAGGGTTTAGCATTATTAATTAAGCGAAGAAGTGACCCCTGGGAAGGGTCATTACGCAGCGGTCACTGGTGCGAAAGGGAATAAGAGAATTTGAGAATTTCCCCACTGCGGGACTAATAAAGGATTATCTTATCTTATCTTATCTTAATATGTGCATGTGTGTTTGTATATATACAGAAAGCAATGTGGATAGAGACTTTTAAGAACCTATGAGCCAAATTACATTGTCACATTCAGAAATCTGGATTACTGACTTTAATAAACTGAAACATTCTCCACATACACACTTTCAGTTGATTAAACCACATTTAAAATATAGATGGAATTGTGTTTGTGAAGAATTTTTAATTTTTTTACATTTTTCAAGGTGGGCGTGCAACTTAGCACCTTAGTCACAACTGAATGCACTATTTAGACGGGTTGCCAGGATACATTTAGACATATAGTGTATCTCACCAATGCAGGCAGTGTGATGCTGCGTGAATCCAGGTGGGCACTTGCAGGTGAATCCACCAATGGTGTTTACACACAGGAACTGACAGTTATGCTGTTTAGTGGAACACTCATCCAGATCTAAGAGAAAGAGAAAGATACTGAGGTCCTGTTCATATATGTAAGATTGTTTGTGCTTTTCAGGAATGGAAAATACTTTACTTTTTATTGTAATTTTGACCACATTACAGTATTCATTTTATTGCTGCCAATATGTATTTTTGTATTCCGGCATTCAAATTTATAACAATAAAGCTGCCCTCAACAAAATGAAGCTGCCCTCACCTATGCTAATTTATTTTTCTGAAACGACAACTATCAGAAAAAAGAAATACACATTTTCATACCAAAAGGAATAACTGTTGTGCCCTCTGACTATGTCTAAAGTCTAAAGAGATGCTAATATTCTTACACTGGTTCATTAAACGTGTCTTGCTTGGACCACAACAGGTATTTTTGGAAGTAGTCCTTTAGCAACTCATAGAAGTTTTGACAATACACAGAAAGTATGTTTGGAATCTTTGGAAAGACATTTTAGACCTTAGTTCAGCTTGGCTCACAGAAAAAAATACTACATAGACTGCATGAATAATGGCGATGATCTTATGACAGCGGCCAGTCATATAATCACCCCATTCCCCTATTACACACACACTCCTACTCAGTGGCTCTGACATGGCAAAGTCAAACATTCATTCAAACTAATGTAAACACATGGTAAAATAATGAGGAGCGTGTTTAGATGATTAGAAGAGTTTGTCCTTGGCTGTGTCTGTGTTTAAATGTGTACATGTTTATTTGTATTTTAATGTGTTTCTGTGTTTATTCCTTTGTGTTACTGAACCAGATAAATCAAACTCAATAAACATTAGAGACAAAAGAAGAGAATCTGCGCATGAGTGTTTGTGTTACCTCTACAGCTCTTGCGGTCGTCCTGCAGTATGTATCCTCTGGGACAGGAGCATAGATATCCACCCTCCACGTTCTTACAAATAAAGTTACACGGCTTCGGAGCTTGCACACACTCATCCACATCTACAGAGAGAGAAAGGACGCAGGAAAAGACAGCAGAGATAAATGTTAACTTGCTTTACTCATTACACACAGAGCTAAAATAAATGTATGGTTTTATAAAATTCCATGTTACCAATCCCTATTAGCTAACACTTATCTGCTAACCCTCATCTCCAAAGTCGTAACCCCCATCTCCTAATACATTTCCTCTTACACCTACCTGCTACTCTAACACTCTGCAAACCCCTATCTGCTAACCCCATCTCCTAACTCTTATCTGCTACCCTGTCCTAATCCTTATCTAACAGCTATCTGATGAGATCCATCTCCTAACCCCTCTCTGCAAACCAGTCGGTTCTAACCACTATCTCCTATCAGCTTTGCCCCATCTTGCTGAGGAAGAATAGGGCACTGTTGCATTTGAGCCTACACACATACACTCACCCACGCAGATGGTGCCACTGATGTCAGTGGTGTATCCGGGACTGCAGATGCATTTGTAGGATCCCTGTGTGTTTACACACCGCCCGTTCTTACACAGGTTCCCCATCACCTTACATTCGTCAATATCTGTACAAAACACACCCAAGTAGATGGGAAGTTCTCCAATTAACTAAGAAGCCTTTTCCCCATGTTTATGACTGATATGGTGAGGTAATATTTCTGTATTGCTTCAGTAATGTCACTAAATTTCAACAAAGTAGTAACATTTTCAACAACAGTAAACATATTGAAGTTACAGATATACAATTACAGCCAACCGTGCCATTAGAATAAATGAGGTACCAAAGTTAATTGGACCAATTCATTAATGTATTTGTTTGCACATCACTTAAACTCTGGGTAGAGATGCTAAGCATTAGTGTTTTTGCTGTGTATTAGGAGAATTTCACCTTTTTCCAAATTGGTGTATCCAGGGCCAAATGGACATATCTTTTTGTACTGTGTGGTTCCAGGGAGCGGACACAGTTCACAGCTCGGTCCCCAGCCTCTGCCTCCGTCACAGCAACACTCTGACTTTGTCACGCTCACCCGGCTGCTTGAACTCATCTGACACAACGTCTGCAGAACCTCCGTGAAACAGAAGCCCTGCCTGTTATCTAGAACATACAACAGACCAGATTATTTTTACCCTAATCTTAACCTACATTCAACCCAAACCTTAAACCTAACCCTCACCCTAATTCTAATCTCAACTAAAACTTTATCTATTTCAAATTTTCAGTTGCACTATGTTACCAGCAACTTGTCTATAACAGCTTGTTCAAAATGCTAAGATGATGTGTGTTATGCCTATTATTTGTTCAGTGACTTCCTAGGGTTAAATATATAGATATGAACTCGACACCACCTAAAGTTAAATAAATAAATAAACAAATGTTATTGATTGAAATGTAATTCATTTATACATTTCTTGATAATTTGCTGAGTGTATTGTGATACTTACCTACTACTACATCTACTGCTACAACCTACTGCTACATCACTGAAATTATGTTGATATGTTACTGAGAGTCTGTTATTTAATAAAAAAAACACTACCCAAAAAACCCTTGGTTAGATCATGTTGCTCATTTTGTAAAGCCCACCCCAGTGTGCATTCTGTAGGACAGATGCCCAGTGTTAAGTTTTTTAATATAGTCCTGTTTGACTGTGTGCAGTCAACAACACACTCACCAATGCACTCTGTGCGGGTGAAGCTTGGTATGTAGCCTTGGTCACAGCTGCATTTGTAGCTCCCCACCGTGTTCTCACAGCGGCCATTCTCACAGATGCCAGGTTTGGCTGTGCACTCGTTCAGATCTGCACAAATAAGCAAGAAAAATACTTAAACAACATCCAATACTCCAGAACTCTAAAACAAAAACAGTTATGGCTCAGTGGTTAAATGACGAAATAAAAAGGTGGTCATGTAACTTTTTTGTTATAAGAAAACCAGTTTTTAGATTCTGTGCACATTGGTATAGGTGTGTGTGTGTTCAGAACTTTTCTCTAAAATTAAAAAAATAACATTTATCATTATCATATTTTATTAGTCAAAAGTTTTTCACATTTTGTTTAATCTGCTTTTCATAAATATCATAAGCATAATGATAAACTGGCATCTGTTATACTGTGCCTATTTACATTTACTTTCACTGAAAGTTAAGAAGGTTGCTATTCTGGACACAGAAGGTTTTTGTGTTTATATTCTCACCAATGCAGCGTTCTCCGTTGGGCTGTCTGGTGTACCCCTCTGGGCAAATGCACATGTAGGTTCCGATCAGGTTCTTACAGGTCATTCCCCTGGACTGGCAGTCGTCCACTTCATCCACACACTCGTCCTGGTCTGATACACAGAGCCTACCTGTTACCCAATATCTAGCCCAAATGTGTGACAGAAATCTATTATTTCACAGCACTACAGAGAAGTGTGTGTGTGTGCGTTTCAGTACCTTTACACATCCTGCGGTCATCTCGAAGTACGTATCCTGTGGGACACCTGCACTCATATGAGCCGTATGTGTTCACACAGCGGAAAGCACACAGCAGAGGATTTTGGGAACACTCGTTTATATCTGTCACAGACATCATAAAGCAGTAGGATACAGTTCACAGAAATAGTCACAATAAATATACATATATAATAATTACAATAACAACAATAATAATAATGCCTATTAGCGTTATTCATGCATATTAATTGCACTCAGAATCTTTAGAGCTGCTGGATGTTTGCAGGTACTCTCACACATTTAAAACTCTTTAATAAAACTAAACAAATCAATGTTGTTATCTTTAGTAATGGTTAGATATAGGAGCCACAGCAGGAGTAGGTTTTAACATTCAGGTACAAGTTTTCCACATTACTGTTTACCTTCACAGGTCATCATGGGTCCAGGCTCAAATCCTTCATCACATGTACACTCAAAACCACCGATCACGTTCTTGCATGTACCATTACCACACGGACTGCCCAGACTACACTCATCAGTGTCTGAGATTGAGAGAGAAAGTAGTGCACTATAATCTTTTAGAATAATGTTGTGGATCACAAAATTTGAGGGGGGGGGGGGGGGGGGTGTTCGCACTGACCTGTGCAGTTGATCTGCGAGGAGTCAAGACTGTAGCCGATAGGACACTCGCAGCGGAATGAGCCATCAGTGTTTATGCACTGCCCATTAATACAGATGTCAGGTCTCTCCTTGCACTCGTCGACATCTAAGACAGATAGTTAATCTATTAATCAAATGACAAATTGGTCAACAAATCAGTGAAAAAAGCTTATCAATAAATCAAACTAGTCAGAAGCTGAAGTTTTAAAAAGCTCACCCTCAGGAGTGTCCCCTGGACCATAGGGCTGCCCAATATCGAAGCACAGTACATTAAAGGCATCTGAAACAGACAGACAAACACACAAACACACAGTTAGGGCGGGCATTTTACTCTTTCTGCAAGCCCTCTTGTGGCCACTCCACGAGCGGAATGGAAATGGACTGGCTGAACATGCATACATTTGGACAAGCATACATTTGCTTTAACACATCCCATGTGTATAAGTTTGTGTGAGTGTGCATGTGTGCTTACCATCGCTTGTGGCAGGGCAGATTTCACAGGGGTCTCCCCAACCCTGACCTGGCATTGCACTGCAGCAGCAGAATCCTTTAGTCGTGTTCAGAGGTTTCGGGGCCACACAGCGACCGTTCTCAAACTTAGTGTAGCAGAAACTCACTCTCTTATCTGTGTGTGTGAAAGAGAGAGCCAAGAGAGAGACAGAGAGAGAGAAAGAGAAAGGAGAAATATAAAGAGACAACAGTTAACAGAGATAAAAGAGAGACAACAGTGAGGAGAGAGAGACAGTTGGAGTTTCTATTTGTTCTATTTGTGTCTGGTTCTCTTCTCTTAGCCAGTGTGTGTGTGAGATATATAGTGCTTGGATGGGTTATTTGTGTTCGATGAATAGAGGGACAGCGGTCCACCATCTGCTTTATATTACACAGAGAGAAAAACCCTACGCACATACACACACACACACCTGGCACGCTTTACCTTCCTGTCTAAGAAACTGATGTTTCAGCTTTTCCGAATAGAAACATTTGAATCAACAAGTTCTTATGGAACAGGTGTGTGTGTGTGTGTGCCTGTGTGTGCTTGAGTGTGTGTACATGTGCACATTTTGCTGTGAGTTATTAAAAAGGCGGTGAACTTTTTGTGCTACATTAAATGAATTCCCTTAAGTGTGTGTGTGTGCATGTGTATTTGTGCATATGACTGTTGAAGCTGTTTTTATTTTTCTTGTACACCATGTCCATCTCCTGTAATGATGTCACAGAGTGGGGAACTCCCTCCACTCCCCATGAAGGAATGACAGACTAAAAGGAGTGATGGAGTGGAGTGATAGAGTGAACGAGTGACAGAGTGACAGAGCAACAAAGTGAACAAGTGACAGGTTTAGTAACGGAGTGACAAAGTGATATGACAAAGTGATGGAGGGAAAGAGTGATGTAGTGATGCGTAAGGGAGTGAGGAAGTGGAGTGATGGAGTGAAAGAGGGATGAGTTGAAGGAGTGTTCGAGTGTAAGAGAGAAAAAGTAATGAGTTATGGAGTGAAGGTGTGATGAGGAACTCCCGCCACGCCTCCTGACCGAGTGATAGAGAGTGATGCACTTCGGGAGCTAATGTGCTTTTTATTTGGTGTATCCTGAACTTTGATGAAAGCATACTGGACAGAAGGTCAGAAATGACCATCATAAGCCATTTTTTTGGTTAGTCTCAGACAAGTATCCACTCCTTATTTGAATTTTCTGTGCTTTTTTCCCAGTAATTTTACATATTTCTGTCATCGGGAAGTTGAAATCATTGTAAAATCATTACTCCATGGATGTCGTTGTCCATGTTGTTGATGTAATAAAAAAAATTACCAACTGAACCAGACGGACCCAAGCAAAGAACTTCCTGTATTCCTGTGTTCACCTCCACTTTAGCCACAGTGAAAACGCTTCTCAAAAGCATCAGGATAGATGCTTTAACACTGCTTCGTCAGACACACATTCATACACTGTACTGGATTCCAATACCAGCGACCAGCATAAAGCACTCACCCACACATCTCCTCCCAGATGAAGAGAGCTGGAATCCCTCAGGACAGTTACACTTAAAGCTTCCAGCCGTGTTCTGACACACACCGAAGATGCAGAAATCTGGAGACTGAGCACACTCGTCGATATCTGCAAAAAAAAAACTACATTTTAATCCAAATTTTGAAAAGAATCATTCTATTTAAAAGCAGCTTGTTGTATGGGGTGTAATGGTACACTAAAGTCACAATTTGGGTCACACTATGGTTTGGACTTCACGGTTTAGTACAAATAGTACAACGAGAACTTTTTTTAATTTCGACCACAATTATGATTTTACAAGCTATAAAAAGAAGGGAGAAGGCCAGAAAAATACTTTACTTTCCTCCTCTCGTTTTTTAACTTAACAGGTAAGGAAAGAGTAAAGAGTGACAGGAAGGACAGAGAAACAAATACATTTTGGGAAAAAAGAAAAAGGAAAGGAAAGGAAATAGAAAAAACAGAAGGAGTGAGATACACTGCAGGTACCTTGTTCACTTACAAGCACACACACACCCCAACTTCCAGCAGAACATGTTATCTTAGGGCAGTAACAGCCTGATGACCATGTGAATGCTGGTCTTAACAGCTTGCTTACCTTCGCACTTTTCATCCTTCAGATAGTATCCAGGGGGGCAGATGCACCTGTATGAACCGTCCAGGTTCTGGCAGGTGCCCGGATCGCAAGTGCCAGGATGCAGAAGACACTCATTAACATCTGCGGAGGACACATTTATATTCACATCTTACAGAATCAGTAAAAAGAGGATTAGTTCATTGGACAGATGTGGAGAAATGTCTGCCCACAACTCCAACACATGTTTGCAGACAGATATTCATTTAATAGAAATAACATATAAGTCTGGTCTGGGTTTGAGAGCAGAATATAGTTTGTTTGGTGTAGATTTCAGCATAAACAGCTACTGGGGGTATGGGTGTAACAAGTGTGGATTTCCTTTTTGATATTGATTTAGGTTGTAAATTTAATATGGTTCATTGTGAAACCCAAGTTGATGTTGATGAGGAATTACATATAAGAAGTGTGTGGAGTGAGATCACTGAGAGTAAAGGTAAATCAGTTCTGTAAAAGTACAGAACTGATTACTTACCCACACAAACCCTGCCATCTGGAGAAAGTTCATAACCCTCCCTGCATATACACCTAAACGATCCAACCGTGTTGATGCAGTTTCCATTCCGGCATATTCCTCTCTGTGTAGCACACTCGTCAGTGTCTAAACACAAAACACAATATAGACTCAACACCCACACACACAAAGCACATGTTTTCTGTAAAACTATACATAACATAAACATAAAATAAACCCAATTAAAGGGTAATCGGCCATTACTGATAGTTTGGTCAGAAGAACGCAGGCAGAGGAGAACTCCAGTCACTGTACGGATTTGTTCAGTCCCACCAGCAGCTAACCTGATTTGCTTTAATGAAGGACTGATTACATAAACTGGAAATACTGGCCTTTGTCCAAGAGAACACTGAAATGGCTAAACATTCCTATAAAAAAGGATGTTTGTACACCATTAATATTATGTGAGTCTGTCATAATCTAGAAAGTTTAAAAACTTTTTAAGTTGTACTGTTTTTGAGATGCAGTGTTTTGAGATTCAGAGTGTGAAGACATGCTATAAACTGATGTTTGGCTTCCTCCCCCCATAGTGTTCTGTGTTTTTGGGTGTGTGAGAGAGATTTAGAGTTTTGCTCTGTGTCTTGATGTTTGTATGAACTTGGCTCTGGAGAACCAGGGACCTACTGGCCCTGGGCCCAAAGAAAAACAAACAAATGCACACAGACACACAGAGCACAGTCTGCTTCGGTTTCCCAGAAATATTTAAAAATCATCTGACCTGAATTTTTATGCAGACAACTCCCTCCCATCTGTGTGTGTATGTGTATATGTATTGTGTGTCTATACAAAGTGGTGTGTAAAAGTCAGACAGTTTATGTGATTCATTTCCAATCAAAACATTTATTAAGTAAATTTTTCAGGGGATGATTCTAAAAGAATGCTTCTGGAGATTAGATGGAAGATAATCCACTTTCCAAAGAAAGGAAAAAGTCAAAGAAGTTTATTAAAGAAATATAGGGAAATGGGACCGCTAACAACCCTCTACAAGACCTGGTGAACCACCCTCACAAAACAATACTTAAATCTTAGACAGAAAGGCAAAATTTAGCTCCACTTCCGCCTCAGATCTGAAAACAAGTGTCTGATTTTATATTTATACTGTAAGAAGATGACTCGACAGAAAAAAGCAAACAGACCGATCAAACAAAGAAGCTGTTGTTCTTCTCCAGAAGTCCAGAACTCAAAATCATTAAATGTGTTTGAAATATTTTGTAAAGACTAACATTTTAAGGATGGAAGCTGTAATAAAGGTAAAGGCTGGATGCATTAAACACTCAAACACCTTAAAGTACATTCAGATTTTCTGTGAATGGGTCCATATCACAGGAGACAGAATTATTAAATTAAATAGCAGAAGAGTATGATGTAGTGTGTAATTACCGTACAACTGAATTTTGACAGTTTTGTACATAAAACAAGTGGACTTCAGAAAACATTCTGCTGCTGAGAAATGAATACTTTTTATGGCCATTTTGACTGAATCTAAATCTGAAATTGAATAAATAAATGTGTATATATGTGTGTTCCAACACATACTGTTTCTGACGCAGCAGCAGAATCAGTGAGTGTGTGTGTTACCGATGCAGTCGATGTTGTGGCTCAGTTGGAATCCGGGATAACACAAGCAGTTGTAGGAGCCCACTGTGTTCTTACAGGTTCCATTACCACAAGGCAGCCTTTCACATTCATCAAGATCTATCACACACACAAACACACACACACACAGAGATACACATCATTACCCAGACACACACACACACACAAACAAGCACAACCTCAATTGTACTCAAACACACTCAGAAATGACTCAGTTGTTTAAAAAATGCTGATCACCATCACTGTAGAATCAGGAGACACACATCATTAAATGCATTAAAGCGTATTAAGAGGGTAACAAACAAAGTTAAAGTAAAGCTTTACACACTCTTACACATATTTTTCACACAGAGAGCAAACCCATGTAATTCACACTACAAAAAAAGCAGCATTAGACCACAGTATGGACCACAGAACTTACATGTCATTCTCATTGACAACTGAATCCAAAGCGCTAAGATCAATAAATAGAAAGGCAAGATTTCATTAGCTCAGCCTAATAATGCTAAATAAGCTTAAAACCAACCAAAATGTGCTGGTTTGAATGTGGCCTAGTTCTTCTTTATGCATTAGTTTGTCATTCATAGCTCAATAGTTAAAACAGTTATAGTTCATTTAAATGTAGTTGATCAGCCGAGACATGTCTACAGTGTATAAAGTATGTTGTGCTTCATACAACATACCCAATTCATTATACACTGTCATAAAAAAAAACCCAGATAACATCTGTGTTATATATAATTAATTAATATATTATATGATATTATATAATATATTCTAATCAAAAGTTTGAAATCAATATTTTCAAAAATGTAAATCTAGTATGGTGGCAGATAGATTCATAAAATAACTTTATATTAGTCCTGTGCAACTATACAAGTTAAAATTCTGGAGTGGGGCTGTGGGCTGTGTAAATCCGAATTTTTTGGTGAACCATTACTCCACTTCAGGACACTAAAAGTAGCAGCCGATCATAAATATGTCCTGTGGTCCATGCTGTACAACTCTCTCCAAGTGTAGTGCTCTCACCAACACACATGGCTGGTGCCGGGGTGGTCTTGTATCCATTGGGGCAGTGGCAGCGATAGCTTCCCACCATATCAATACATTGCCCTGGGCTACACACATTAGGGTTCTCAATACACTCGTTGCGGTCTGTGGGAGAACATGGAGAAACCAGCATAGTCATCAACTTAATTTGCATCAACAACAAAACAATTCATAGTAGATATTGAACAATCTATTTTAGATAATGAATAATTTGTAGAAGATGGTCAATAATTCATAATTGATACTAAACAATTCATAATAGATACTGAATAAATCAAAAAGGATGCAACATAATTCATAATGCATACCAAATAATTCGTGATAGATACTGAATAATTCATAGTACTTTCCCAATACTAAGATTGCTAACTGAATAATACACTATTAGCTAGAATAATTAACATAAACACACTAACCCAGACACTGTCCAGTGGATGTGAAGCGGTATCCTGACTTGCAGTCACAGCGATAACCTCCAGGCAAATTCAAACACATTGCATTCTGCTGACACACAGGCCCATTCTGACATTCATCGATATCTACAGAGAAAATAAAGATCACATACACACAAGCAGGACAGTTCTGTCACTAATTGATGTCTACAGTGGGAATGCAGATACATACCACACACATATGCACAAAGAAACACAAACCTTCACAGATTAGAAGTTTGTCGTTGTAGACAAATCCCATTGGACATTCGCATCGGAAGCTGCCAATCATGTTGATACACACTCCGTTCTCACACACTCCTGGGATCTCCCGGCATTCATCAATATCTGGACAAACACACCAACAACACAGCAGACAAACAGACCCACGCACACAGTCAGAGCCTGAAAGAAAATTTTACTCAGATGTCTGGGTTCTGTAGCTTTTTAAAGTTATACGTGTTTGCGTGTGCCAGCATGTTTGTGTGCGTGTGCTTTACCGATCACTTGTCCGGTGTAGATGTCGATGTAGTATCCCGGCCTCTCACTGCCGCATAGAATTGCAAACTCGTCTAGAACAGAGTGATAGAACTGCCTGAATTCACCACTACGCTTGTAAACGCATCCTGCATGGTAATGTTTGTGTGCATGTGTTTACATGTAAATGTGTGTGAGACTCACTGGTGCTCGGTATAGGACAAGGTTCGCAGGGTTTGTTCCAGGCCCGGCCGATGTTGTAGGAGCAGCAGCACATTTTCTTTGTCATGTTAAACGTCAGTTCTCCATCACAGGTAGCGTTATCGGAATAATAGTTTCTGTAGCACAGACTGCGACGCATATCTACACACACACACAATCTCAAATGTATTTACATAACAAAAAGCTATAAATAGTCTTTAGACATTAACAGTTAACAATAAACTCAGTTGCTAATTACTAAATGCTTTCATTACCAATCCATTACTAAGAAACACTTTAAAGCATTGGGCTAATGATGACAGGTTTGTGGCTCGGCAAACTGACACTATTGGGCCCTTGGGCAACACACACACACATCCTCAAACTCACCCATACAGTTGTTTCCTCCATTGATCTGCATGTAGTCTGGCGGGCAGATGCAGGTGTAGTTTCCGATAGTGTTGTAACACTGACCCGGCCCACAGATTCCAGGCCTATCACATTCATTCACATCTACATGTGTGCACACACACATATACACACACACACACACACACACACACACACAAAACGCAGTATTAAAATTATACTGATTCACAGGACATTGACTTTCAACACCAAATGCAAACCACTATAAATTCTGTTTAGTAAATCCTACAATGAATACATATATTTGACTATTATGTTGCTTATAAACATAAGCCTCTCACTGAAGAACTATTAATAGAAAAAATATCTGAAATTCACATTTTTCTGAATTAGAAATTCAGTGGCTCATTCAACTATCACTTGCTTATATGAGCAAACATTGTCCGCTCAATTTTGTTCCACTGCCTGTTGCTTAGTAATGAGACTCACAATACATTTTGGTCCACATTCAGCTCAAAATCACATTCAAATTCCATTTTACAGTTCGAGTACTTGAAACATTTGTCCACAGCCAGTGTTTTAGTTCATTAACATGGTTCAGTGATTTCTAAATTGACTGTCTACAAGTTCTTTATGTTGTCTAAAAGTTGATTTATTAATATTTGATTAAATTCCAAAGCTGGTATAATTCATTTATTGCTCAATCATCTTTCTACCTTAAACATGTTACTGTTTATCACTGGGTTTTACTGTGTGAAAAGTCTGTCTCCTAATTTTAACTCTAAATGTTTTCACTCCCCCTGTTTCTGAAATTGTACAGCATGCTGTTGTCTATAAAAAGGTTTCCTCTCATTATTTAAACACATCCACACAAGTTAAATAAATCCTTGTCGAAAATCTAACTGATCACATCTTTAAAACCTTGCTCACAAGTATCACCAAGCAAAACAGAGCAGCATGCAATAAATACACCCTTCTACTATAAACCCTGAGGATGTTCCCTATGAAGAATATTATGTTTATAGAGTTCTGAGAGCAGAGTGAGTCAGAAGTGAGTGCTCAGTGGGGTAGTCTCTGAGGAGGATATGGTTACAAGGTTTAATGATGTAAGTGTTAAGTCTTCTAACAGCAGGGAAAAGTAGTAAAGTATTGTAACAGGAATTAGCAGCTGACTCTCTACTGTACAACTATCTAAGCAGGCCTGAATTCAGCACAAATTAAAACAATACTCTAGCATTACAATGTTTTAACATTTTTTGTTTTAACACATGAAAACATGTAGTAAAACTTTAAATGTTAAAGCCTAAACGGTAGCTGTAAAATTGAGATTATAATATTCCTTAAAGGCATTCATTTCAACTTCATACTAACTACTAAGTCAAAACACATTACAGTACAGTAAACACAAGGACACTGAAAAAATAAAGAAGAAAAAATGTGTTAAATTGTAAATGCATTAAAATTATAAATTACTAACACCTTCTAATGTTGTTAATGCTGTGTTAATGTGTGTTTTCCTTGGACCGACAGGCTGGCAGAATCCACAATTGTAACAGCTTTGAAAATAACACACAGTGTTGTTATAGGCTGTATGTCCTTTTATTCTGTCTTTCAATAAACACTGCTCTATTAAAAAATCCTCACGTGCATCACATTCTTCTGAACTGAAGTCAGTGTGTGTGCAAAGGAGAGCGAGAAAAGTGTAAGAGTGTTTCACCTTCACACACTCTGGTTTCCTCATTGAGAGCAAAGCCTTTTGGGCACTCGCACTGAAAGCTCCCGAACGTATTAACACAGTTCCCTCCCTGACACAATCCAGGGAGCTCCTGGCATTCGTTTATGTCTGAAAAAGAAAGAGAATAGGTACACTACAGAACAGAATAGCACAGAATACAGCCTTTACGGTCTCCTTGAGCATGACATATAACTTTAGTGTTAAATTTGCAAGTTAAGAAACTGTATGCATCTTAGTTAACCTGATTGCATTTTTTTTATTTTACAACATTCCTAGCAGTAGTATGTACAGAACAAAACATAGTGTTTAATGTTCTATTAAATTGTTGAAGTTAAGTAAAATTAAATTTTAACACAGTAAAGACAGATAATAAAGATCGTTTTAGTGAAGTACTCTCATACAAATACAGCATTGAGCAGATACCACACAGAACCTCTGACTCACCCTCCAGTATAACAGTAATAGGATTGGGCCTGAAACCCTCTCCACCAGGACAAAGAGACTTGTATTCAGCTGTGGGAAACAACAAGAGAAAGCATTACCACATTTTGGTCTTTATACAGATGGTAAAAAAAATTCATGACATATAAACATACAGGGGGTTCAATCATTATCGTGATATCAGCCGTTGCAGTGCTGATTTTGTAGAGGTATGTAATAAGCAAATGCCTCTAAACCATTACTAAATGTTTTCCTTTGTGCTGTGAGCATCCTAAACCAATCACAGATGTTTCTGTGGGTGTTTGAGTGAACTGAGCCATTGAGCACAGCTTGCAGTACTACAGAATATGCACCCTTGTGGCTGAAATAGTTCTTCATAGTTTCTGGAAACCCTGACCATTCCTCGAAAATTCACCCTTTGGACAGTGTAATTCACTGACAAGTGCCCTGCATTGCACTGCATTGGACACACCTCCCAGGTACAAATGGACACTGTTGTTTTGTTAATATCACAAAAAAGAGGTGCAATGTTTATGGTGTATAATACACAGGTACTAGCAGGTGTGGTTTTGTTGACGTGTTTTAAAATGGGGAACAAAACTTAGATCTCATCTAGTCACACTTGATATAGACTGTAGTGAAATGTGTAAAAACAGAATCTAGTATATTAAGATACTATTCAAATTTGAAACACTTGATAATGGAAGGTGTAAACATCCTCTATGACACCTTTTGTTTGTAATTATTGCAATGTTTATAATTCAAACCTAAAACATTTCTAGCTCTAGTCTTGTCTCCCTGGTTCACTCGTTACATTCACCTGTGTTTTGTTTGTAACCCTGCCTCATATCATTGTTCCCAGGTGTTTATAGTTTTGTGTCTGGATTTATAGGCCCTGGGCTGCCCATGTTCCATGCTAGGCATTGTGTCAGAGTGACTTTGTGCCTTTTTGTCTCGCCAGTGGTTTACTTTTGTTGTTTTTCTTGTTAGATCTTTGTTTCTGTTTCTTGTTGTGTTCTTGTTGTGTTTTTGGCTTGTTCTTTTGTATACATTTAGAATCAGTCTTATTTCACCAGTGTGTGACACATGTCACATCAGCATCTATGGGTGTAAGGGTCTGTGTTTATGTGTGTAAGAGAGTAAAAGAGTGACTCACAAGAATTGAGTGCAGGGCAGGCCTCACAGGGCGTTCCCCAGCCCTGTCCCAGTGAGCAACAGCAGGAGGCTTTAGACACCCCTACTCCAATCTCATTGGAACAGTCCAGACTCTCTGAGGCATCGCCACGGGAACGCACGTCCAGGTAACAGTTACCGGAACGAATGTCTGAAACATGGATAAATTAATGTTGATTATGTAATAACAGTAGTAATAATAACAATGACAATGCATGCAAAAACAATTTATAAACCTAGTGTATATTGTACATACAGTGGCATTTAGACAGTTTGGGCACACCTGGTCAAAGATACTGCTAGTTAAGTGAGTAGAAGATAAACAGATCTCCAGAAGGAATACAACTTTCACTTCATTTATTTTAATGATAAAATCAATATTTTAATATTTAAGATTGGTGTATTGTTTTGATTTGGTTCAATTTTTGAGAGAAAAAAGGGAAGGGAACAAAGTTTGAGTACCCCAAGAGATTGAGACCTTAATTAGCCGGTTAGGGCAATGGCTTGTTTAGAGTCATAGTTCATGGGTCATGCAAAGGTGATGCAAATTTTACATTTTCAGCACAAATATCTGAGAACTAGAAGATTTCTGCAAGGAAGAACAGGTGAAAAAGACTACCTAGATAAAAATATGTTAGCCATGCATCTGTGTGTGTTTACACACATATATAACAACAGACTTAAATAAACTGCTTCAAGAAAGATTACTTAAAAATTTGAATTTCGTTGTAAGCTTTTATAGTCATAGGGAGGCTGGTTTGTGGTTTGGAGGGACAATTTCTTGCTGAAAAGAGAAAAAGCTCCAGATAAACACACATAAGTCTCTACACAAAGATACTGGCCTAAACAACATGACTAACCTTGCAGAAAAACATGTGTTTTGTTGTGTGTGTGTGTATGTGTATCACAAATACACATCCTCACAACTGTACACAAATACACATCCTTTTCCACCTGTAGAAGACCTCCCTGTTTTGGTTAAATGTAACTGTGGTACTGTTGATTTTGATTGCTTAGAGCTGTGTTAGAAGTGTTTAGAAGAGCTTTCCTCACCAACACAGCCGACTCCAGTGGGGTTGAGCTGGAAGTCGGGGGGACAGTTACAAATGTAGCTTCCTGGTGTGTTCACACAAAACCCACTGATACAGGTGGTGGGGTCTGCACACTCGTTTATATCTGGGAGGAAAACGATACAGAGATTTAGAGACTTGATTAATGTTATTGACATCACACTTTCAAGAGTTATAACCCAAAAGACACATTTCTGTGTGTGTGTGTGTGTGTGTGTGAGAGTCAGGGAGGGACAACCACTAATGAGCGTGTGTGGGTTTTGGTCTCTCCGTTATTCCAACCCTATCATTTATATTAACTTTTATTCTCAGTGACAGCTTTGGACATGAGGAGTGTGTGTGTGTATATATGTTTCCACCCATGACACAGAATTCTTTCCTTAACACACACTGCTAATAACACATACTCAATGTTATATACATACTCAACGCAGTATCCAATCTAATCTAATCAGACTGTTACTACAGTGCAGTGTACAATAAACACCTCTAAACTAGTTAATGTGTAGAATCCTCTGTGTGCCAACACAGGCTTTGTGATGGCTGGGGATTCCTGATGCAAGACATTATGCATGTGTGTGTTTTACAAAAAACGTTGTGTTTGTTATTTACAGAAGATCAGAAGCCTCCATCCTCTTATCTGCACTTGACCCAGAGTTCAAGTTTCTCAGACTTCATTAAGTGTTCATATCCAACTACTTGCAGCTTTTGGCAGTGGTGGACAGCTACATTTTAGGGTGCTTTATTAACTAATATGCTACTTTTTATTTTGCCTCTTTCTTTATAAACATGTAATTACCTATCACTCTGAGACAATCCCATATAGTGGTTTAATATGTAATGAAAAATATTTATTAGTGTTATTCGATCTATATAAAAATAAAACATATTCAATAGATTTTGCAGGCCTATATAAACAAAAACATCAATACATTTTTGTAGGCACATAAATGAAAACTAATACATGTTTATGGTGGGCCTACATAGAACTAAAAAGGTATTTGACATGTTTTTGTAGGTCTATATAGAAAAACATGCTTCAGTAGGCTTATATACACTATATAGACGTATTGGGACAACTGCTTATTGTTTTATTGTTTCCTCCAACATCAAAGATACTAAATTAAATTTCTAATAGATTTCGAAGCATTGCTGTGAGGATTTGATTGCATTTATCAACAAATGTAATAATGAGGTCAGGACGTTGGATGATGACCCATCATTCCAGAGAACACAGCTCCATAGCTCAATGCTGAGGGGCTTAATACTCCTCTAGCCCACATCTGGCATTAGGCATGATGCAAATAGGTTTATCTTTATCTGCTCCAGAGAGTCCTATTCTACTGGTAAATCTTCACAGGAAGCTGTGCATTTGCACACCTGTGTCTGAGTGTAGCCGAAGGCATTCATCAAGGACATATAGTACAGAAAAAGGCATTTACTAGTTTCCATATATGGACTGGTGAGTGGATGGTGCAGTTAAAACCCTGTGCCTAAAACAATGGTCACACTCACTCTACTCTACTACATCACACTCTTATATTTCAAAAAGCGGTGAAAATAGTTTTTCCATGATATGAGACTTGAGACAGGAGCCAAAGTTGTCAAGTCTGTCATACTAGCCTAGTTTCTAAGCCTTTTGTTATTTCTCTGTTTATTTTGTTGTTCCTATCCCGCTACAATTTTGACTCTGGTTTCATCTAATCCTCTCAAAACCTGTTTGCTCTGGGTTTTGATTCTCTGTCCTCTTGTTAACCTTTGGGCTGTAATAACTGGAACAGTTTTTGTTGCCTTTTTTGTACATTTAAACACACCTTGCACTTGTATTCTGCTTTTCTAAAGGAATGTTATTACTGTTGTTATTATTACAATTACAACTACTACTTAATTATGCATAATCATTTTATTAGAATCTTATCCTGGATTTAACTGTTATTATAGCTTCATTCTTGATGTTGCAGTTTCTCAGCCAGTTTAGAATCATCTACAGGTCCTTTCATCATTCTGGACACTTTTATTTTAAGATTCCCAATTCCTGCTACTATATTTATTTGAAGGCTGTGACTGTGACTGTGTTTTCAAAGTTGTGTATGCAGGTGCTGGGGATGTTGGGTACAATAAAGTTACCTGTGCAGTTTCCTCCACTGCGGTCCAACTCAAAGCCAATATGACACTCACACCTGAACAGACCTGGAATGTTCTGACAGCGGCCATTTACACAAATATCAGCAAAGGTACACTCATCAATGTCTGAGGGAGGGGAGAAAGAGAGAAAGAGTGACAGAAGGAACTTTATTTTCCTTTAAACATCCTTTTATATACACAATTTACAAGAGTTCAGCAGTTGAAATGACACTGGCCAGCATGAGTGGTGTCAGTGTCATTTCTTCCATTTACTTTGGGACTTTGGTTTACTGTAATGATCAGAAGGGTGAAGAGTATGTGTGTGTTTGTGTGTGAGTCCTTACCTTCGCAAGCTTTTCCATCAGGTGTTGGAATAAAGCCCATGTCACACTCACAGCGGTAACCACCGGCAACGTTCAGGCAGTGACCATTCTCACAAAGATTCACATTCTCTGTACATTCATCAGAGTCTGCAATACACATACACATGAACCATACTATAATTGTAAATCAGAGTTTAGAGAACTGTGTGTGTGTGTGTGTGTGCGCAAATGTATGTACCTGTGCAGTAGAAGCCATCTCCTGAAAATCCATCCTTACAAACACAGCGGTAGGAGCCCATGGTGTTCATGCAATCAGCATTGGGGCTGCAAAGGTGTGTCCCATTAGAACATTCATCCAGATCTGCAACACATACACACACATACACACAAGAACACAAAAACACAAGATGAAACACTTCATGGCAGTTGAAACTGTTCACTGTAACCGTGGGAGAGAGAGAGACACACCTGTGCATTCGATTCCATTCCCAATCCATCCAGGTGCGCAGCTGCATTTAAAGCTGCCGGCAGTGTTGGTGCAGGTGGCGTGGCGGGCACAGTTGTGAGCTCCAATCTCACACTCGTTAACGTCTGCAATTAACATACACACATAGTATGTTTTCATACTTTTCACAAATAATCAGGGCTGTCATAGTTCAAGCATTAATTTATTAAAATTAAACCAATTAATCACACTGCTATTTGTTTACTGCATCATTTACACATTTTGTTGGTGGAGTCTCTGAATCATTTGTAGCTGTCAAGCCTTGAAGCCCAGCAGTAATGAGGACTAAAAATCACATTCACTGCAAAATATGGTGCTATACATTTTTTATCCTGAAGGTACAAAGAGTGTAAATGCACCCTAGAACGTACAACAGCTAATATTTGACACAACAATTATCAACTATTGTAATTACAAACACTAGTTTTGAATCTGCACATTCTCTCATGGTTTCTCCACTTTTTACAATAAAAATAATAATTAATCATTCACAAAAATAATTAAACAAAATGTCATACGTGGTTCTATGCCCTATCCAGCAAGTCATTGTCACTGTTTGCACATCAAAGTCTGCTAATAGACTTGAACAAGGCATGTTCATGTCAAGTACATTATTACACGTAATTCCCAAAGAATGCATCCAAACACGTCCAACCTCAGTTGAGCCAAACAGTGAAAGTGCTTCAGAAAAAATGCAGAAACCGTGTTTCTGTACTTTACATTCACAGATTTTAGAGTTTTGGTTCCTCTCAGAGGTCCATCCTTGTGGTTATCCTTTTGAGTCTTTCAGTGTATCTCCTTGTACTCCTAAAGAGTGTCTCTTTTTCAGTCTTGGTTCCTCTCTGGTTCTTCATTACATGCTTTTTCAGTCTACATTGGCAATTAGAGGGTTGCTTTGTGACAACATTCACTTTACAAAGTGCTATGCAAATACATCTATACTGAATAAAATAAGAGTTTGAATTAGCCACAGTAGTCTATAGAATATTCTGGATGTTAAACTCTGTTGCCTTCTTTCAGACAGTATGAGAAAGAGTCAATGACACCTCTATCTACACAGTGGCCTGAGCTTCACTCCGTCTATCCGGATCCTGCACTAATTAGAGCGTAACAGGGCATGAGTCTACAGTTTCCCAAACATGAGAAACACACAAGGCATGAGGCAAGGACAATGACCTACATATGTCTGTGCTGGTTCTCGTGTTGATGGCTGTAAGTGCTTGGCTCTCTAAACTGTCCCTAAGGCCCAGAGGCTCAGCAACCCCAGATTCTTCCAGAAAGCAGGGTTATTTACCCCACTGTCTACTCCGCCTCTCACAAGACAAGATTTCACAATGATCTGACCTGCTTTCACAACCAATTAAAGTTCTGAGGGAGACAGAGCGATTGATAAATCTCCCTGACATACACAAACACATGCACACGCACACAGCTCCTGACAAGCTTGCATTAGTTTAATTGCCCTCCAGAACAGAATCTTGTTAGCCGTAATCACTGACATGCTTTGCGGCTCTTGGCTGGAATGTTCATTTCCTCGAAATATGATTCCGATAAAAGATGCACGCAGCGATGGCGTGCATGTGGAAAGCTCACTGTTTAAATAATCCTCCAGCAATTTCAGCTACATGACATTCTGAAAGAGGCAGAGTCATTGGCAGAATGCAGAGACTCATTGGCATTAGATCCGATTAATGATTTAGTCCATAGGGTTACAGAACAGAATATTCTGCAATAAATGTCATTTAGAACCCATTAGGGTAGCCGTTTTCACATGAATACAATTTAAACAATATTGTCTGTCAGTTTACTTACTTAACAGTAAGTGTGTTTATTTAATATTGTATTCATTTGGAAAGGACGCGGAGATTTGTATATAGAAAAATTAAATGCAGTACTTTAGTGTATATGGCTGGACAGTGGAAGGGTGTGTGCCATTTTTGTGTGGGAACAAGTCCTGTCCACCAAGGCTTCCACTTTAATTGTCACTTGTTTTGCATGTGCATTGCAAGTACTTCATCTACATATGTCATGAGCATTCTAAAAGCATCCTCATACTGGAAAAATGTTGGACTAAAAAAGTAAGTAAAAGATGTCCAAATTCTTGTTCACGTGTTACAAAAAACACACTGAACATAATCATTATATTGGAACAACTCTGGGAATCAGCTACACATGCCTGTTGGAAACCATTAGGTCATATTTTCATAATCTTACTCCTAATCTGAAGTTACAGTGTATTTAAAGTACAGGTTTATCCTGATGGCACATCTCACCCTGAAACCACCCTACCCCCCTCAGGCAAAAGACTGTACCGCAGCCTTATGGTTTCTTAATCCACTGCTTTAACAGTAAACAAGAATATTAAATGCACAGTGCTCATTACGCTATTTTTCAATCATTGCTGATTTTCAATTACATTGCCCACACACTAATGTGAATTGCGATGGTAAAGAGTTCAGATCTGAGCAAACTGAACTGAGCAACAAGACTTGTAAAGTGCCACAGAGCGGAGCAGCCTCACATGCCGGCTCTGATCCTGGAGATTCTCCAAACACGTGGCTCCTTTTCCCAGCAGCGTGCAGAATTCCTCCATGTTTAAAGAGTCAGAATTCCAGAATGATGACTCTAAGCGGGACGCCCGTTACCCAAAGTCTCTCACGGGGCGCTTCCGAAGGAATGGGAAAAACATGAGTGCTCTGTGGGGGAGAGGAACAAGTGTGTGCGTGTATGTTTAAAGGGGGTGTTCTCCATCAGGGTTTTAGAGTTTGGATGGATCTGTATGTTTGTCAGGTTTGGACTGGTTTGCTGTGAGTGTGTCTGAGTAATACAGGCCAATCTGTAATAGAAGCCAGGAGTCTTGTAGCTGCCAGTGACGGACGAGCGTGAACTGCTAACATGTTGTTATACACACACACACACACACACACACACACACACACACACACACACTCTCTCATTCTCACCTCTTTGTCTTTTGCCTTCACTCACTCTCTGTGTTCACACTGCAGGGCTAACATGATATATTTTTTAAATTAGATTTTTAGGCTCAGATGTCAACAAATCTGAGCGACGTGGTTGGACTACAGCTGCACTTGCTCACATATCCAAATTGGTTGTGACAGTAACAATGCATGTGCAAACTAGCTAAACTAACTGGTTGCATTTATGAGCTTGGACGTCGATGTTTTGCATTAGGGTGTGAAAACATGATGTATTAGGCAAACATTTAAAAAAAATAAATTAGAAAAAAAAGATTCTAATGTTTTTCACTTTATCACAATTTAAAACTGGCAGCCATCCCAATTAATTAACAAAGCCCTTTAAACAGAATATTC
The DNA here is from genome assembly GCF_030463535.1 of Salminus brasiliensis. Taxonomy (NCBI): domain Eukaryota; kingdom Metazoa; phylum Chordata; class Actinopteri; order Characiformes; family Bryconidae; genus Salminus; species Salminus brasiliensis. The sequence continues at coordinate 28,733,491 of NC_132890.1, read as the reverse complement.
TTTATTTTTACAAGGTTAATTTATGTAACTAATGACTAACCAAGCCACAATGAGTGCAATCAGTAGGCTTATCATTTTGTTCGGGATGGCAGCTATGAAAAAGATGTTGAGTGTTGTTTAATTATGGCTGAGCAGTGCAATGTGTGTTCATGTCATGATCCACAGGGTCTGGACCTGGATGGACCAAGGCAAGAGAGTTTATTGACAATAAACCATAAACAAAACAGAAATGCAGCAACGATTACCAGGGATAAGGAGGAACAGAAACAACAACCGTGACAACCAATACTGGGCAAACCAAAAGAACACACCTGGGGCTGGTGAAGCACTAGGGCTGTGCTAGCTGCCGGGGCTGAGCCAATACCGCTACTCAGAAACAAACTTCCAAGCCGAGCTTGGGAAAACTAAGAACTAGGACATAAAGAGTAGCGCTAGTCAGGCGCATTGAACTTACTAGACTTGAGAGCATGAGGAGTCAGCCACCAAACCTAGACGACTGTACCGGTCCGACGGTGAGGAGAGCTAACTGCTGAAACAAGCCAGAGAGTCGCTCCTTCCCGGAGCTCCAGGACCCCAGCTTGCTGAACCTATGAAGCCTGGCGAAAAATCACCATAGACCTGCAGTAGCTCCCTAATGGACCCTGAGGCAAGAGCAGCCTAGCTAGTTAGCTTCCCCTGCTAAGCTAGCTAGGTAGAGAGAGAGAGTCCTCTGTACGAGGATGGACTCTACAGACCAGACCGGTGAATCCTGAGTCTCTACCGTTATCTGAATAACCTGGGTGCATGGGGTGCACTAAGGGTAATCCTCAGCCCTAGCTGCTTGCTCTAGCCCTCCTTAAATGCACCAGCCCACAGGTGTAGCACATAAACCAAACGATGAACAGACACATGTCAAACACAACCTAAAACCAAGATGGCGACGATGGGTGTCAACACAAGAGTCCTTTTCAACATAAAAGTCCAGAACATAACTAAACATGACATGAACATGACAAGACTTTGAAGGGGGGGTTCTTGATCGCCTGTGAGCCGCAGCCCGAGACCACTCCTGGGACGGGCATGGCGGCGCGGGCGTAACAGTTCACACAAAGATGGGAATCTAGAATGAAGCTACCGGCACTGTGGGATTCACACTCCTGGGGTGTGGAGATATGTGAAGAAGGATCTCTAAAGAGTTTATCTAAAATGCTTTTTGACTGGTATTTTTGAAAGGTCAACGCAAGGCAACCGTTCAACCATACACTGTGACTGACTGTAAAACTGTGGAATCACAAAAACAGAACAGCTGCGCCATAATTCCACCAATGCTACACTCTTTATCCATGAACAGATAATAGCATTAGTGCAGGATGACCTGGTGAGCATATAATATTATCTAACAGGCTCTTCTAGTGATGTTCAGAGACAGGCTTTACCTTTTAGATCTCTACTTTTTAAATGTTGTGCTGGTGGTAAAACTACAACACACACACAGTAAACATGTTCTCATTAATGTGCATGGAAGCTTCTGCTCTCTGTGCTTAGGCTGAAATATGTGAACAAGCAGCACCGCCTTTTATACCGCAAGAACTGCCACGCCCTGAATGACCAAACACATGAAATCTGAAATCTGGCCGATCTAACAGAGTCCAGATATCTGATTATACATAAATGTGGTTTGTGGATTTTAAATGGCCTTTTGCCATTTAGACTCTTCTGTCCAAATATTCAGTATACTTAAGCTTGTGAAAGTGTAAAAACTTTATAAATCATTTCAGTCAGGCAGGTTATGTGTGTGATAACTACAAGAGAATTATGTTTATATGACACTGGGGTACTGAACTACTGTAGCTACTGTTATTAACTGCATTGGTAATTCTCTACTAATTAAAGTTATTTTTCTTATTATATTAGCCTCAATTTCTACATGCACAATAAATATCTAATATTAACATGCTCTAGACTCTAGATTGAAAGAAATGTGTAGAGTCCAGATTTGATTGTCTATGATTTGTTGAGTCTATGTGTGCATGTGTGTATAATCCATGGTCATGATTCGGGTCCACCCACTGACCATCACGTTATCATGATAACATCAGCCTCATTAACTCCTGCAATGGTGGACCTCCCAATACACACAGACAAACACACCCACAGCTCTCAAGATGTCTTTCCTTAATATCATTGTCCAGATGGAGTGTGTATATTTTTGCACATGTGTGTGAGGGTATTTGGTGTACACACCCAGAAGAGTTATCCTTCTTTATGGATCTTTATTCTCTTGCCGACACAATGTCTACTGCAAACTTCCCATAAGTTTTTTTCCAGCAGTAAAAGTCTTAGGTTCCAAAAGGTTAATAAAAAAGTAATAAAAAATAATAGAAAAACATAACTGTTATTTAAAAACAAAATAATAATTTCAGTAATAAATTATAAATAAAACTGGGACTACTAGCACCAATTGCCCAGACCTCTGCTAATTAGGTGAGTCACTTTGAAGGGGTGAATATTTATGCAAGCATTAAAGACTTCTTATTTTTTTGCAATTACTTCAGTTTCCACTTTAACATTTAACATTTTATTTTGTAAATTATACAAATTACACCAAATTATTTCTATTTATCAAAACAATTGGGGAAATATTAAAATATACCTTTTATAGGCACTGTGCAACTGCCATCACACTTACACACTACAAACTATCAACCAAATACACTAACAAACACTTCCATCGAAAAACTAAATATGCTTAAACACCATCAAAATACAGCTCCAGAAAAAACCTAAGAGACAACTCTACATTATCACTTTCTCTGGTTTTATTATGTATAGACAATGTTTTAGGAACATTTGCATTGTATTTCATAAACCATGGACAACATTTCCCCTAAATTTCAAATAGAAATACTGCTATTTAGAACATTTATTTGCAGAAATGACAACTGCTTAAAAACAACTGCTCAAATAATGCAAAGAAATCAGTATAATAATTATAATGCAATGAAGTTATTATTCCAATTTAAACAGCACAGTACTTATATTTGAACTTTGGAAGCATTCAAAAATCACTAAGGTCAAATAACCTTGACTGCCATGAAATGCCTGGAATAAAATGGCTGCAATTAGAGCTGGGCAATATGATGATATTTGCACTGTGATCAATCTTGTTAACAGGATAATATGCTTTTCTAAGGATATTGAGGATACTGTTGATGCTTAATTAACACTGATCAGCTGCAGGTTTCATTACAAATGAATTCAATTAGTTCAGCAGATGGTGCATAGAAATGACTCTATTTAGTACAGAAGAGTATCTGAATAGTGGTTTACAAGAATCTGTTGCTCCTTATGTTTTTAGTCTGTGATTTTACAGACATGTACAATCACAAACAACCATGCCTTTCAGCCAAACACACTCACAAATACTAACAACCGTCAATTTACATCCACCAACCACCATCTAACACTCACAAACATTCACAACTACCAACAAATACACTCACATACATTTAGAAGCACCCACAAAACACTATGAAATACCAATAATTACAAGTTAAAGAAGTGGGCTTGGGGCTATGGTCATATTGAGGATATGGTCACTGCTTAAAAACATTGACCCACTGCATGTTTCATTACAAACAGTGTAATTAGTCTGGTTTAATTGGATGAGGTGCAGCACATTTTAAATAAAAATCACTGTACTAAATATGGGTGTTTGGATGGTAGTTTTTAAAAGTCTGTCCCTACTGATGCATTTTGTGCAATCACTTCTATTGTGATGAATATTGTGTATTGTAAAAATGTTTTTAAATATCATCATTCTTTGCCATATCACACAGCTCTAAAAGCAATGGTAACAAAGTTTGTTCTAAATTCTAAAATACAAAAAATATATTCACATACACCCATAAACACTAAGCACTATAACAAAAAACACTATGCCAAAAAAGACAGTCACTAACACTCACAACCACCAAGAAATACACCCCTGAACACTATGTATCAGTGAAGGCCATGTTAGAGTTCTGGGCTGTTAAGTAAGTGGTGCCCTCTGTGTGTGTGAATAAAGACCAGTAACTCACCTGTGCACCCAGTTGTGCCCTTCCTGACAGAGTATCCCAGATCGCAGTGGCAGATGAATGAGCCTTTCGTATTTTCACACTTTCCACTCAGACAGATATTTGGGTTCAGCTCACACTCGTCCACATCTTAAAACACACGCACACATGCATATGCACATGCACACACAAACACAAAGCACATTCATACATCACTGTCTGATCAAAATATTTTATTTTTTTGTGTGAACATTTCATAATAAATGTACAGAAATAGTCTAAAGGGGGATGGAGGATTTGATCACACAAGTCTAAACATGCGTGTGTCTGTTTTTATGGGTAAGTTACCAAGGCATGTTTTCATATCTTCGGAGGACATGAAGCCGTCAAAACAGAGACACTGGTACTCTCCTGGGATGTTGGTACACTGGCCTCCGTCACAGATATCAGGACTGTCCTCGCACTCATCGATATCTGTGGACACACACACACTCAAACTGAAAATTCTCAGACTACATCAAAATAATACAACACACTGCATTCTACTTTATTATGAAAACATTTTATCTTAAAAAGAAAACAGGAATTTCGCAAGTATATATATGTATTTTATTACATTAGTTGATCCTATAACTAGCTGATGCTAAAACTGTGAGAGATGGTGCAAGTTGTTGCGCTTTTTCCAAAACACATCACTGCGTCCCAAGGCTGAATTTACAAAAAACAAAACACCATTAACTTTCATATTATGCTCACCAACAAAAGCTCTGACCAGTGGTCTCATATAAGATTTTAGATTAAAACAAACATAGCAGGTAACAGGAATGTATAGATTATTCTGCTATAGAGTTTTTACGTGGTTGATTAGGGTCAAATGAAATTAAATTCAACTCTATGTTCATGCTCTATGTGCGGCTGGGTTCTGTGTTTTACATGGCTTTACATTCAGCTGGACTCTGTGTTTGACTTGGCTTTATGTTCAGCTTGACTCTGCTTTTTTCTTGGCTCTGCTTTTTTCTCAGCTCTGCGTTCGCCTCAGCTCTATGTCTAGGTCAGTTCTCTGTTCAGCTTTGTGTCTGAGCCGGCTGTCCTGTGTTTGATCTGGCTGTCCATTGGGCTTGGCTCTGCATTCCACTCAACTAGGCATTTAGTTAAACTCTGTGCTCGGCTCAACTGTAAGGGGTTAACAGACTTCCATGTGTGACGTCAACAGGACTGTGAACCAATCAAAGGTGGCACACCACATTATCACCTAAAGACACTTGCCACTATTGTCAGGAGGGCCTCAAATGATCTGGTCTAGGCATAAGTTACAAGAGCAAGAAAGATTGTATACAGAATCATTTATGTGTTTACATAAATGATTATGTAAATTGTGATATATTTAGTGTGTGTGTGTGTTCTGACCAGTGCAGCTGCGTTGGTCTGGCATCAGCGCATAGCCGCGGCGACAGCTACACTCATAACTCCCCTCTGAGTTTGTGCAGGTGGTCTCACAGCCTCCATTCAGGATAGTGCACTCATCAATGTCTGAGATACAGAGAGAGACAGAGAGGAGGAGAAAGAGAAAATACAAAGTTAAATGTCTGCCAGTTGGCATAATGTAACTTAAAATCTATCAACTAAAAAAGTGCCTTTTGCTTTATTGTCATAAGTCACTGTTGGAAATGGCCTCAGTTTCCTCACAATAGAAAATGGGAAGCACTATAGTGAATGAAGTAAACAGGGAAATATGGTAATTGTACACAGCCTACCAAGTAAAGGTTTAAATGTAAATTATTCCCAACACATTCTTATTGAAACCCATTCAAGTCGCATGCCTCCTCACATTGCTCTACTGATTTTTTAACTATGTAAGTATTTAAAGCTTTAATGTGTTCTGTAAACTTATACACTATGCCTTAGGTAGTGTGATTGGTAGTGATTGTTTTTCCTGCTTTGCATTGTTTATTATTTATACTATATGTACCCAGCTAGTTAGCAAACAGTGTTTGTATACATTTTAATAATAACAATTAATAATAATTAATATGAGTCATTATAGTACTGATTAGTAAGATTAGTATATTATATTAATCTTTAAATTAATATTTAACATTAGTTTGTTATGTGATGTTGGAAGACTGGGCTTTTCAGTAATACTTGAGAAACATATTTACCGTCATATTAGGTGAAAGTAGTGTTGCAAAGAGCCGAACCAAGTCTTTACCAATTGTCTCTTAAAAATAATAGATAAATGGAAGCATGCAGCCCAAAAAAAGACACAAAGGGTTCTGGGTTTGAGATGGGTGGAGTCATTGTTTTGAATGGTTCACTCCTTTGTTTACAGGCTTCCATCTTTGTCAGAAAGGAATGAGAAAATATTTTGATTTAACTTTGCTGCCAAAACTGGCAAAAATAAAACCTGGCAAGCAAATGAATGATGAGAAGTCTTTTTAATATCACATGGATAAAATGATATATACTGCTTTACTTCTGCTGCATAGGACTGTAGCGCATTGATTGGTGTGGCGTGTTATTAGAAATACTAGATATCTTCCACTACACAAATATCTACAAAACACAGACTCTGTAATTAATGGGGTTTAGATATAGAGACATTTCCGACTCTAATGGCAGCATAGTCTTGTGGACTACAAAAAATCCCTAATTAAAACCAAATCTCAGTATTTTTTTCATCTTATTGAGAAAAACAAAGACAACCCAAGATTCCTTTTCAATACTGTGACTAAACTTACAAACAGTAAAAAACAAACTAGCTCAGTTATCCCTGCTGAAAATAGTAGCAACGACTTCATGAAATTCTTTGATGATAAAAAAGAGAATATTAGACTAAAAATCAGTGTCAATCAATGTCAGTCCCAAACCACAGCGGTAGACAATGATGAATGCTGCACCAGGTCCCCGACACACCTACAGAACTTTAGCCCAGCTACAGAAGAAGGCCTGCTCAATATAATTAACTCATCTAAATCATCATCATGTATATTAGATCCCGTAGCAACACCGTTGTTTAAATAGGCATTGCAAAAAGTTAAACCATTAATTGACATAGTTAGTGCATCTCCTGGCATGGGCTAAATCACGTAAATTGGAGACTATAAAGCCCAATATTGAAAAAAATTAAATTAAATTTCATATATATTATAAAATACTTCTTCTAACATATAACTCTCTTTATGGTCTGGCCCCACATTATTTAGAGAAACTTTTTACACCTTACAACAATCCACGTACACTGCGCTCGCAAGATGCTGGCCTATTATCAGTCCCACGTATTAGAAAAACAATGCAGGAGGAAGAGCGTTCTGGAACAACCTCCCTGTTTATATACAAGAATCAGACACAATCTCAGTCTTTAAAGCTAGATTAAAACCATTTCTATTTACACAAGCTTTCGGCTAACTCACAAGTTCTATGTTCTGTCCTGTACTAATTACATAACACCACTGTTCTGTCCTGCTCTGATTACATTTCACCACTGTTCTGTCCCACTCTGATTACAGGTTTTTTATTACCATTATTGTGGTTGTCTCTCTTACCATTTCTACTACAGGTATGAACTCATACTTCATGGTTCATACCTGTAGTGGTTATGAATTAATACTTCATCTTTTTGTCTCTCTCACCCATGTCCTGAGCTGCCTGCCTGGAGTTCCCTTTTTTGGTTCAGTTCCTGCGTCTTGGTATCAGGCCTGTCCCACTACTCAGCAGAGTTCCAACACAACCATCCTAACATCCTAATCTCTCTCTCTCTCTCTCTCTCTCTCTCTCTCTTTATGTACTGAGATGCCCTGCCGTCCAGTCTGGACGGCAGTTTGTTTGTGCTGTGCGGGTCAACCTAAGGCAGATGGGTTCCTAGACTAAGACTCCTAGTCTTGGTTTCTCCCAAGGTTTCTTCCTCTTAGTAAAAGGGAGTTTTTCCTTGCCACTGTGGTGTTTGCTCATAAGAGGCGTAGACCTGGATCTCTGTAAAGTGCTTTGTGACAACATTTGTTGTGAAAGGCGCTATATAAATAAACTTTGAATTGAACTGAAATTTCCTGGTGTTGTCCATTTGTAAAGTAGTGGTCAGGAAATGTCATCTCACCTACGCAGGAGAGTCGGTCCTCAGTGGATTTGTAGCCGGTGTTGCAGGAACACTGGTAGTGTCCAATCATGTTCACACACTGTCCGTTACGACACAGCTTATCACTCAGCTCACACTCATTGATATCTGCACATAAACACAGAAAATAACAAATAAACAACACAAACCCATCTAAACAACTCTCCACAAATTTACACTCAAAGGAGAAACAGCTGATCCACACACACACACACAATGGCCTGTACTGTCTGTTAAAGTGTTTAACTGAGCTGGTTTCTGTTTCTCTTTGTGTTGTAAAAAACACTGTGGAAATAAGTAATAATGAGCCATAATAAAGTCATTCAACCAGAACCCCTCATACACGCACACATGCACGCACACAACCAACCAAATGAGGCTTTAAAACAGAACAATCAGTCATACTGTACTCAACTGAGAAGACAAAGAGAGAGAAAAAAAGGCACAGCTAGACAAGGAATATACACAGATATAGTACTAAGAGCAGAGGAGAAAATTAAAGAAAAAAAAAGAAAAGAGTAGAAAGATGAGAACAGAGAAGTAGAAAAGAAGATAATGGAAAAGAAGAGAACATGAAAGATGAGAAGGGAGAAGATGAGAAGAAGACAAGAAGAGAGAAAAGAGGAGATGACAGTAATAGAGAGGACTAACTACAGTATGTGTTAAATCAGTGAAGAACGCTGCAGAACCTATTAAAATATATTAGTATTTTCCTAGAAAATTAATTGCAAATTGGAACATGCCTCGAACAAACACTAACCTAGGCAGGCGGAGCCGTCAGGTGCAATCTCATGACCGGGTGGGCAACTGCAGCGGAAACTTCCCTCTGTGTTGATGCACTCACCACCTCGGCACAGCAGCGGGTTACGCTCACACTCATCAATATCTGCAAAGATGAGGCACACACACACACATATTGTGCCGAGTTTAACTCCTCTTTCTTTTTACACATACTAAAGTATTTGCATAAACATTGCAAGTACAGTCGGGCAGCAGAAGGTCAAAACACCAATATTTTCTATCTTAAAAACCGAGTTCAGTTGAATACCACAGACAGTGACTTCAGTATATTTCCTCAAACTTAGAAAAATGAACTTAAACTCACTTTCTATAGAAGCCAAAGGGCAGATGCTTAAAGGAATAGTTTACTTTACAAATATTTACTAGCAATTTTAATCAACAAACCGAAGAACATTGTTTAATCAACAAACCGAAGAATCATGATGTGTTCGATGTGAACTGTGTTTTAGCCCATGTCTCTCAGACTGTGTTTACAGAGCACTTTCAGACCATCAAAAGATGTGTTTAAGTGTTTAGAAACACAACGTAATGATTAAAAGAGGATCAGCCTTAACATAATTTACCTAGTTCCAACCCAAAGCTCTGTAATATAAATTGCTAATCTGAAGCAGCAGTCTCTCTCTCTCTCTCTCTCTCTCTCTCTCTCTCTCTCTCTATCACACGCATGTGTGTGCTCTTTCTTTCTAATTCTCTCTCTCTTTCTGTCTCTCTCTGTCTTTACTCTCTGATGGAGTGTGTGGAAACACTCACCACAGAGTTGGCAAACCTCTAATATTCATGCAACAGTGATTACATTTCAAAACGTGGACTACATTTGTCTAACTCAGAAAGACATTTGATTAAATTGATGTCACTGCCTTTTCTGTGTTGGTCAGATAACTTTAGTGAAATATGGAAAAAAAATATATAGAGTTCTAAACATCTAAAACTAGTGGATAAACAAACGCAAGAACAATCGTACAGATGCTAAAGAGAAACAGGTATGCATTAGGTAGTTCAGTGTGTTGAACAGGTAGAGTGTGTTAAGCAGGTGCACATGTTGAATAGGAAAAATGTATTTAACAGGTGCAGGTGTTATACAGGGACAGTGTGTATAACAGCAGCAGGTGTTATACAGGGGAAGTCTGCATAACAGGTGCAGGTGTCAATAAGGAGCAGTGTGTAAAGCAGGTTCCAGTGTTTTGTGCTAATCGCGGCGGCTGTGACATGCTAAGGAACTGAACGGTGCACGAATGTCTTGAGTGCCACTGTGCGCTGACACATGGTGTTGGTGCCAACGTGGGTATCTCTACCAAAAATGTTTTTTCCATTTTTTTGACACAGCACAGTGTGTAAGGGCCTTTGTACAGGGGTAGTATGTATAACAGTTTCCGGTGAAATACCAGGGCAGTGTGTAAAATACATGCAGATAAAAGTGGAAGAGTGTATGACAGTCGCAGTAGGTGTTCTACAGGCATTGTTGAACAAGTGCAGGTGTGTGTATAGCAGGTGATCTCTGCTTACCCATGCAGTTCTTCATCATCATGAATCCACTCTCATAACCAGAGAAACACTCGCACTCAAAATCTCCCGCTGTGTTAACACAGGTACCATGGCCGCACAAATCAGGTGAGATGCGGCACTCATCAATATCTGCAAAACCATAATGTATAATGTTGATTCATAAATATAAAATACATAGTGTATATGACAGAAATGTTTCATTCAGGTTTTGAAGATGTGTTACAAAAAAACTCACCAATGTTTACAAATTCGAACAATATGTCATCTTGAATCAAATGCCTTGTTTTTATGCTTTTACCTGAAACTGTTGTGACTTACCAGTGCAATTCCTCTCATCAGAGTCTAGAGCAAAACCACTATCACACCTGCAGCGGAAACTGCCAATGGTGTTACGACACTTTCCATTGGTGCACAGGCTGTGAATCATCTTACACTCGTTTATATCTGAGAAAAAAAGAAAGATTTACATGAAAATGCAAAAACGACCCTAAAACGGCCACATAATCATACCAATACAACAAGGGGCACTAATACTAGTTACATGTCAAGAATCAACCCAGAAGAGGTCCCAAGGACCAGAGCCACAGCTGGAAAAATTCCGTCCTCAGGTACTACACCTGGCGTCTTAGCTGGGACAGAAGGTCCATCTGCTGGGGTGGCTTCCACAGCAGAGACATCAACTGCAGGGCTACCAATAGAACGAGCAGTTTGTTCAGCCAGTCATGAGCTAGGGTGTCCTGGCCCAGTGGGCTGTCCTGAACCAGTTCTGAAAACCACAGCCGGCAATGGTCTGTTTCCACTGAAATGAACAGGTTCACTCCTCTTTAAACAACCCCCATGTCAGACTGACCATGTCTGGTTGAAGCCTCAAGTGGTCAGGATTCAGTGTGTGATAAGTGAGAGCATCTGCTGTCAGATTGGTTGTGAGCAACTCTCCATGAGAAACTTGTGCTTAACTCTTAACTACACAGGTCTAATCTTATTTATCTAGCTATCTGTCTGTCTATCTGAATAATCACACCCACACCAACCTTGTCTCTGACTGTCCTGTGTGTATTTACCTTTGAGAAAGGGTTTTCCATTAATAAAGTCTCCGCGATGAGAGAACCCAGGTCCACGGGGGCAAAGCAGGTTGAACTCTGGTGTTCCTTTCTCTGGGCATTCGTCACATTCTGGACCCCAAGCTACTCCCACCGAGCAGCAGCAGGCGTCCACACGGTGACGACCCGAAATTGGAGCTCCACAACGTTCATCCTCATGGGACAGGTAACACTGCTCTGTACGCAGGTCTACACAAACACAGACACACAATTATTTAATAACACAGACACACTCCTGTACCACAACTAAATACTGTGTTTGTGCCTTAGTGTTTCTGCCTTTGTGCTCACTTATATATTTACATGTTTATACGCACCAATGCAGGTTTTCCCAGACGCATCAACGGTCATTCCACTGGGGCACTGACAAATGAAGGAACCAACAGTGTTTACACACTTCCCATTGACACACACACCCGGGAAAACCTCACACTCATTCACATCTGGATGGAGCGAGAAAGAGAGACAAGAGAAGGTCAATACATTTAGATGTGTATTCGTCAGATGTGTACTGACTTGATTTTCTTTTTTTTTATTTATATATATATATTTTTTTTTATATTCTTTTTTCTCAAATTGACACGTGGGCGGTATAACAATAATAATGTTGATGATGAAGCTCACTCCCCCTCGTGCATTTAGGAGAACCACAGCATGGGGTTGCTTTTGGAGCTTATTTATTGGTGATATCATAATCTGAAAACAGGTGTGGAAAAAAAACAAAGCCCACCATGCTTGCAAGTTTAGCAACGCGCTGAATTAAATTAAAAGGAAGAGCAACCAACTCTGGATGACCCATTCTACTACATGTGCCTGAAAACAATCAACAACACTCCAAAAATCCCCCTCGACTTTGTGCTCTCAGATATTAGTGCCTTATTGTCTAAACATGTGTCATTTGAGCTGGAACACAGTCTGTGCTGCGGTGCTTAGCCTGCTAGCCACCTTATCTAAGCCTACAGCCGGCAGCCAACTACAAGTCTAACATTTTGCCTTTCTCTTACTAACACCAAGATACTCGTTGTATCTATAGCCGAACTAGCAAAGCAAAGACTAGCTTAGCGAGTAGGCTACAGATCCAAAACCACAGGAAAACATTATATAAATACAGCAGTTGCTTGATCTAAGTCGCAATCGTCTAAACGTTTAAAGGGTTTTCTTAGTCTGCCAGATCTGAATCTGTTTTGTAGTGGTTATTATTGTTCTCGTGCTACCTAAGCTAATGGTAACCAGATTCTCTTTTCTAAATCACATCAGTTTAACATTTACAGTTGGTGTCAGGCAGATTTAACATTGTACAGTGTTCACTTAGTTTGTCACCCTTATATTTGATTGTTTCATCGGTTTTAAAACATTGCATGACAAGACTGTACGAAAGCCAGGTACATATAGAACAGTCTGTTCAACTTTTACATCTTACGAAACTGCCTGCAATACCTGGGCATTATATGACACATGACTAGTTAATAACTGCGCAATAAGCCCTTCTCACTGAAGAAGCAACTGAGATGTTCTAAAAGGCTAACACCACCTTGAAGCTTGAAGCTAAGCTAATCCAATAGAGATATAATGTAAAAGAGAGCACCAGAAGAAATTAACAATAGAGCAGGGTTTAACACAAAATATAAATATCTTTCTGCATTAAATGCTGCTGTATACCGCTGACATAAATGGCTGACAGGAATGATGAAAATACAGTCACATATTTTATCGCCTGGGATGACATTGGCTACTTTTTGTACTTATTGTCAAGCATTTTTTACCTTCACAGATTGTTCCTTTGACTCGAGAATGTCCTTTAGGGCAGATTGGATCTAAAGAGACATAAACACACAAACACTCAGAGAAAAATATCTCAGATGGTTAAAGTAAAATATTGCTTTAAATAAAATAAAGACTTGTTTTGTTTTTAAACAGGGAGTGTGTGTTTTGGATCTTGATTTAAGATTGGTGTTAGGTTTGGGGTTAACCATACAAAAGTCTAAATACAAATGGATGATTACATACAGAACATAATACATTTGTATAATTACATACATAATACGTATGGGACATATTATTGTTACATATTGATACTTGCACATCTCTGAACAAAACCTTTTTTGATCTTCACACAAATTATACCTCAGGGGTCCACTATTTTAAGGTGAATGGATCGACACAAAAAGAAAAAAATATTTATAATAAAATATTGACAGTGATTTGTGTTCTAACCTCGTTCACAGGGCATGCAGGGTGAGCCCCATGCTGCCCCCAGTGTAGCGCAGCACTGAGACTTCAGTGTCGCTCCGTTAATGTTAACCTCACATTGACCATTCACCGTCTTCAGCCAGCATGTTCCCTTACTTGTCTCTGTATAAACATACACACCAAGTTACATAAACATTAACATAACCCACTGAGAAATGGGTTACAATGAATCCTAATGCAAATGAGGGTGCATGTATATAGTTATGTATTGCTCACCAATACACTGTGTCTTAGAGTCGTCCAAAGAGCTGCCCGAGGAGCAGGAACAACTGAAGCTGCCAATAATGTTCTTACACTCTCCGTTCACACAGGGGTTCGACTCACACTCGTCAATATCTGCGTTTAAACATCACATTCACATGCATACACATCACATGCAACCTAAAAAAACTTCACACAGCTTTTAGCTCAATGCAGTTGGTTTCTTATTTATCTGGGTTCCAATGTTCTTGCCTATGGGGCTAGGCTAGTCTAACTAACCATTTTATCCAATACAGTACTGTGTCTTAAGTAGTTGAGTAAATTACAGCAGCTTGGCAGTAAGCTGAACGACATGGTGGTAAACGGAACCAGACGTTTAAAGAGCTTACTGCCTCTAAAAGCTCCCTCACAAAAAGTATGAACATGGGTTTAAATTGTAATATCATTAATAACAATGAAGAATATCATTAAATTTTGTGGGTACATGTGTAATGTGTCCATAAAGAAAACATATTTTTTCAGATTTGCCACTGTTTTACAATCATTAACATTACATTAAAAGAAACATGTTGTTCACTGGTGGTATTGGATTGTAAATTAAATGCTATGTTCATGAATGAAACAGACCACCACTGTAAAAAGAAATGGTGAGTTTCTCTACAATTAACCATTTCACACCATGCCCTCTCCTAATTTATCTCACACTGAATTATCGCAGAGAATTTCGATTTGTTGGAATTCCCGTTTAATACTTTGCTTGTGGTTTTTATTATTTTGGCACTCACCCTCGCATACTTCTGTCTCTGGCTGGAAGATGAGGCCTTTGGGACAGTGGCAGGTGTAGCTGCCTGGGGTATTCCGGCAAAGGCCGTTGTCACACAATAGCCTGTTCACTGCACACTCATCAATATCTGAGACACACAAACACATACACACATCAACACCTCATCAACTCTCCTCTGGCCAATAATGTATACAGATGTAGTGAAGATGCAGCGAAGATTCACTACAAAAAAAACTTCTAAACTTCCTAAGTTTTCCCCTCACCCCATATGTTTTTGCCATAGTGTCATTTGGCGTACTACATTTGCTATTTATAAAAACTGAACTGTTTTTTCACCCTGTGTAACACATTTTGCTCATTGGCTGCATTTGGGTAGTAATCAATTTTATATTTACAAAGTATCACAATAGAGGAAAAATGTAGATATGCACACATACCTATGCAGTTCTTGCCAGTAGTGTCCACTTCAAAGCCCTGGTTACAGTTGCATTTGTATGTGCGCAGCAAGTTCTCACATTCTCCGTTCTGACAGATATCAGGATTCAGGGCACACTCGTTAATATCTGCAACAGAGAAATAGGTCATCCTTCTGAAGAGTGTGTGTATGTGTGTGCCTGTGTGTCAACTTGAGTGTGAGTTTACTTACCTCTACCATCTGTGGTGGTGCCAACTCCACTGGGACATAGAGCTGCAAACTCAGCTGAAACACAAACACACATACACACATACAAACAAACACATAAACATACACAAATTAACTCTTACTCTTAAGCCTGTCCATGCACACACTGGCCTTGTTTTTTTACCTTTATGCAAACATACAGGAACACAAATACAAAACAGTATGGGGGAAAGAGGCTGTTACAAAACAGACAAATTAACAATATTCAAAAATCAACATATTATAAGACAGGACAGGAGATAGGAGGTGCCATTATAATAGTAAGTACTGAGCAGGTATATTTAAGAAAGAAAAAGAAGAGTAAATAAACACATTAGCCTTGTTGATTAAATAGTAACGATAAGGTTGAGCTGGTCTTCAATGATATGTTCACTACATCTTTAATGTGTGTAATACCTGATGTCTGTGGTGGGCATGGTTGGCATGGTTCCCCGAAGGCGTACTCCACACTGGCGCAACAGCACTCAGACTTTGTGACAGCCCCAAAGAATGGCCGCACACACTGCCCTTGCCTATAACCCCCATAACAGGTACTGCGCATATGTGTATCTACAGAGAGAACAAAGAAGAAGTACAATATAAACACTGCAGAGAGACACAAATATCATAGCCAAACATTTACAGCATCTGGGGCAAATATAGAGTTGGATTCCTGCTCAAGGACTCTTCTTAGTATAGCACAGGGTGCTTGCCCAGCCAGGGAACCCTAATCTGCAACACAGTGAGCAATGTTGTTTCACTGACTGTAGCCATTGGCAAGTATCACAGGTTGTAAACACGTTTATAGCCAGCTAAGAGTTTTCAATTCTGGTTTGGGTGTTTTTCGCCCATTCTTTTAGGCTGTATTGCATGTGCTGCTCTTTTGAGGTCTAGCAACATTGCATATAGACATATACGCATATAGACATATAGACATATTTACATAATATATATCATGTGTGTGTGCATGTGTGCATAGAAAGAGACTCACCTACACATGTCCTTCCGTCCAGACCAACAGCGAGTCCCGCCATACATTCACACCTGAAGGAGCCTTCTGTGTTAACACAGCGTCCATTCAAACATATCCCTGGGGTTTCACACTCGTCCACGTCTAAAAGACAAACACCCTGAAAGTTACTGAGACTTTTTCAAATGTTTCAGTGTACCAAAGCTTTCAGTCTATGCTTAGCAGTAATAATTCTTACTCAATATTTTTCCCAAACCTCAAATTTCTATACAACGTAACCAAACCAAAATGGAAACTAATGTTTACTGTGTCATTGGATTGCATTTTGAGCTGCATAGAATGTGCTCTATTAATGTGCTCTCAAGTGTATTAGTAATAAAGTGCAGATATTTTAGTGCAGTAGCCCATCACCACCTAAACAATCTGCTTGTCTATGATTCTGTAAATACATCATCTAATATCAGCTTCAAATTTCAGACAAATGTAAATATCGCTCTGAAACCTTTAAGGCAATTATCTGCAGACAACAATATGATTCCGTCATTATAGTGGATCCCAACTCTCCTCCCAGTTTAGATGAGCATAAAAAATAAGCTTTTTTTTTTCAACTATTTTCGGTATTAAATAAAAAGTAAATAAACAAGGTGTCTTTCCCCACCTTTATGGACCTTTGCACTTAAACTCAATATTATTTTTTTTTACATTATTGTTACATGTTTCCTAGGCAGTGGCAAACAAGTGAACAATCCTGATCACCACATTTTTTTATATATATATATAAAAAAAAATATTTTAAATAATTGAAAAAAACAACAACACAGATTTTCCTGAACAGAAACCCTGTGGACTAAAAACACACTTACACTAGAAGCCACTGTACAACTGCTGAATTCCCTTCACTAATTCCTCTCTCAAAGCTGTTTCATGTAAATAAAGATGTACATCTGCTCTTTCAGAGACAGGACTAGTTTAGGACAAAACATATTTATGGTAATTTGCTCTTTCAGTAAAACAAGAGCTCCTCCTGATCGTCCAAGATAACCTAAAACCTAAGGGAAAGTAAAATTATTATTATATATTATTATTATAGGTTTAAACACACATGGTTAAATGTATTGAAAACCCAAAGCCACGAGATCCTAACTACAGTGGATACTCGTGTGTCCCCAGTTTTCTTTTTTGTAAACATAAATATGGTCACCCTAGTATTTGGATCAAATGCTTTTAAGAAGGTATGTGGAACTGCTTTTTATTGTGTTGCTCTAGTAGACAAAACTGAGACATACAGCAGTTTATTTTCTTTTTTCAAGTTTAAATATGTTTAATACAATATCAAACTATATTTATTTAAAATATATAAGATATATATGTATGAATAAATATGTTAATGTTATATGACACAAGTATATGTATTCTTTATTATTAACTATTAAAAGTGGATTAAAACTAAAATATGTGTATACTAAATACATACTAAAATTTATACAATTGTTTTGTATTAAATATTCTTCTACTTGTCACTGATCATACAGATCCACATTAGAGCACATAGTATGTCATTCTAACCCAAACAATCAGTGAGTGTTTGTATTATGTCTGAATTTAGTGGGCTGTGTATATATGCGTGTACTGGAGTGTCTGTGTGTGCGGTGTGTGTGTGTGTGTGTGTGTGTGTGTGTGTGTGAAGGTTGGTTTCCTCTGTCTTAGACAGAGGCAAAGCCAAGTGCCTCACTAGACTATACAGATCATTAATGAGAGAACACATTAACCAAAAACACATCCAGCTTCACAGAGAGCAGCATATGTGTGTGTATGTATAAAAAAAGGGAACCTGTTCATTTACATGTATTTGCAAATATGTGTGTCTGTGTGCAAAACTGTGTGTGAATGTAGTTTTTGTATATGTGTGTAAATGTATGTGTTTGTGAATATCATTACTAACCTATACAGTAACGCCCTGTGCCATCCAGTAGATATCCGGCTTTGCAGATGCATTTAAAGCTGCCGTCATCATTAATACACATCCCATTCAAACAGATGTTCCTAATCTGACACTCATCCATATCTAGCATAAACACACACATCCACACAAAGAATGAAAGAAAGCTATTTATGCACATCTTGTAATTGTGATATACCTTAACATACTAAAACACAGTGATGACCGCTCAGTGTGATACTAAGTACTAAGTGTTTCCTGATAAAGGCACTTACGACCAAAATTTCTGAGAATCAATTCGCTATTCCTGTATTCTAGCAATAATCAGCTGTTCCGTAACAGCCAAGTTAAAAACAACACTATTATCATTTAAACTGAGGTGGAGCTACAATCTAGGGTTGCATAATAATAACATTCTAAATGTAGGTATTGTGATATACACTGAGGTGGAGCTACAGTCTCTTATTAGGGTTGAATATTAATAACACTCTAAATGTAGATATTGTGATATACACTGAGGTGAAGCTACAGTCTCTCATTAGGGTGAATATTAATAACACTCTAAATGTAGATATTGTGATATACACTGAGGTGGAGCTACAGTCTCTCATTAGGATGAATATTAATAACACTCTAAATGTAGGTATTGTAATATACACTGAGGTGGAGCTACAGTCTCTCATTAGGGTGAATATTAATAACACTCTAAATGTAGGTATTGTGATATACACTGAGGTGCAGCTACAGTCTCTCATTAGGGTGAATATTAATAACACTCTAAATGTAGGTATTGTGATATACACTGAGGTGCAGCTACAGTCTCTCATTAGGGTGAATATTAATAACACTCTAAATGTAGGTATTGTGATATACACTGAGGTGGAGCTACAGTCTCTCATTAGGGTTAAATATTAATAACACTCTAAATGTAGGTATTGTGATATACACTGAGGTGGAGCTACAGTCTCTCATTAGGGCTGAATATTAATAACACTCTAAATGTAGGTATTGTGATATACACTGAGGTGGAGCTACAGTCTCTCATTAGGGCTGAATATTAATAACACTCTAAATGTAGGTATTGTGATATACAATGAGTTGGAGCTGCAGTCTCTCATTAGGGTGAATATTAATAACACTCTAAATGTAGGTATTGTTATATATACTGACGTGGAGCTACAATCTTTCATTAGCGTTGAATATTAATAACACTCTAAATGTAGGTATTGTGGTATACAATGAGTTGGAGCTGCAGTCTCTCATTAGGGCTAAATATTAATAACACTCTAAATGTAGGTATTGTTATATATACTGACGTGGAGCTACAATCTTTCATTAGCGTTGAATATTAATAACACTCTTAACCCCTTAAAAAGCCTATGGATCGTCGGTGGGACTAAAGTGTTATTACAAACTTTTATTACCAGAGAATAGCCCCATCACTTTCTACAGAAGTCCCTGTAATTACGGAAGAATACACCTTAGTGTAGAAATACACCTTATAAGCCTTGGAGTGTTAAAGGGCTAATGTGCCTAGGTACTGTAAGCTGAGGTGGAGCTACAGTTTCCAGTAGTTTGAATATTAAAAACACCAACCTCACAACAGTGTCTACAGAAGGTAAATGGGTGGATCATTTAGCAACAGTACAGCAATAAATATGTAATGGTGCATTCACATGTTTGTGCACGTGTTCTACCTTGGCAGTTCTTTCCATCAGAGGAGATCTCGAAGCCAGCATTACACACACAATGGAAACTGCCCTCAGTGTTCACACACCGTCCGTTATTACAGATGCGACCGTTTGCCACACACTCGTCCAGATCTGCACAGCAATTTTGAGAGATATGGTATATGAAGGGGTAGCATATTCATGTCTCAGGATTAACTTACCTAATAATAGATACAAATATGTACAAACAAATAATATCACATTGGATTTATTGAATTGTACTTGTGGGATCCCACAACGTTCAGCATTAGGAACCTAATTGTTTATACTTTACACAAATGTCTAAAATGTGTCTATATCATTACAATCTGTCTTATTATACTGCTCTGGGGGAAGTCTAGAATGGCTTATGAATACAGTGGAAAGGGAAATATAAAGACTAAAGTAATGGTTTGACAATAAAGTAATTTTTTAATTTAAGTAAAACAAAGTTTGTAACATTTGGTAATTGACAAATCAAAAAGGAAGTTAAAATAGTAATATCTGATGCAGACATGGAAAAGGTGAATGAAAACTGATCTTAACTTGGGAAAACTGAAATAATGTACAAACAAAAATGTCTACAACCATTACGGTACTGTCTTCAATCATCTTCAATCAGAATTCACTATATATACTTTACTGTTCTTTCATAGTTTTACAAATGACGTACTGTGTGGAGGTGTAAGGAAACATTAAACTAATTCTATTTACATGCAAGATTGTTTACTTTCTGTGATTTAGTTTACCTTAATCCTGCACAGAAAATGAACAAAGCAAAAAAATGATAAAACAAAAATGAAACATAGATGTAACTATCTGTCAAAGGGCTAAAACTGTGGAATAGTTGTGGCAATGAAGAATGTTCAGTCCACTCAAAAAGTTTAAAAGGTGTTAAACACTTGGTAAAAACTGAGGAAGGATTATTATTACCTATTAAATTTTTGGAATGTTTAATGTTGCTAGTGTTTTTGTTTTGTGACAGCATTGTCTAAAACATACATGAAAGGACTGTGTATTACCTAGGTAAAAGGTGTAGGTAAAATTAGCTACACCTTTTCTGTCAGTATTTGTTCTGCACAGCAATATGCCAGTGTTAAATCAATTCTGATAGTGTTAAATTAACACTGTGAGTGTTAAAATACAGTCGCAGTGTTAATTTAACAATACTAGTGTTAATTTAACATTGGCAAATTTGCTGTGTGATTGATTTGCCTGTTTATTTAAGACTTTATTTTTTGTGTTTTACACTATGGAAATCCAAAATAAATTCAACTAAACGAAATTACACATTGATTTTCTAAACATAAATAAGTGCACACATCCTATAAAGGAAACAAACTTATATTCTCCACATTTCAGGTATTTATCTACGGAATTTAACAGATTGAGGGATAACATAAAATGGACCACAACCTTGTTTAGTTTCTTAACAGTGATTGTGTAGTAAAATATCAAAAAGTGTAGAGGATGTTTAAGCTACCATAATTCAAATTTGAATGCCAAAACATTTGCATACGTTTTTGTAATATATGCATGTGAATGAGTGTCTATGTTTGTGATTCATACCTTTGCATTCAGTTCTAGTAGCTGTGGTCTGAAACCCAGCTGGACACTGACAGTAGTAGGAACCAGGGGTGTTTATGCACTGTCCATGCACACACGGACTACGTTCACACTCGTCATCATCTTAAACACACACACATGCACACAAAAGAACATTTTTAACAATGTGCACAGTCCATATGGATAATTTATTGTTCTTTACATAAATGTAAGTCCTGTAAGTGCATGTTAATTTTACTGCTAGAGTGTTTGCATGTACTGACCGATACACTGTCCGTGAATGCCTAGCCGGTAGCCCATGTTACACTCGCATCGGTAACTCATAGGAATCGGTACACAGCGGCCGTTTGGACATAGGTTTCCAACATCACACACGTTTGCAAAGGTAATGTTCTGGGTGAAGATACCTGACACAAACAGAGTATAAATCTAAGACGGTGAATGCAGAAGAAAGCTAAACAGTTTTGCCAGGCGTACTGCACAGGCAATTATCAGTTAAACTGACGACTGGAAAAACTGTATACTTTATATATGTTTTAGACAATTAAGTTACTTAGTTAGCTAGACTCGTCATCAACACTGGTTGAGCATCACAGGGTTCTTAGTGGTTATATTCATTATTTGCACAGTGTATGCTGAGTACTGTAGTAAGCAATAATTCATGAATGAAAACACTGAAATGTGAATTATGTCAATGAGGCTGAGAATATAAGAGTATGGCAAGAGTAGTTTAAGGATAGACTGCCCGTTAATGCTAAGGTGCCACCAACTTAATACAGCTGACCTTGGTGGAATCCAATCACAGAGTATTTGTTAAGTGTTTCACACACTGTTTCACAATTGAGCAATCAAATTAGTTTTCAGCTGTGACACACAATTCTTTTGAACATACAATAAAATTAAATGTAAACAAATTTTAACTAATTAATTTCTTAAATGTCAAACCCGTTAAATGTCCTGCTGAAATGTCCAAAACTACGTAGATGGACATGCTGGTTTGGATTAGATTATGATACAACTTACATTTTAGAGCTTGAACTTAAAAACATTTGTGTGTGTTTACCATTTCTGTGTGGTGGTGGCGGTATTATGTCCGATCGTGAGGGTGTGTTACGATCTTGGGGTATTGGAAGTGGTACAGGGAAAATGCCAGGTACCGGTTGTGAACCAGGAATAATAGGAACAGAACCAGGACCCCCAGGAACATGCGTTCCAGGACCCCCGGGACGCCTTGGATCCAAATGAAAGCCCTGCATACACAGTCCCTGAAACTCCTCTGTGGGACAAAGCACAAGCACATACAAATTCACAAATTAACGCATCAGGAAGTGTACTGTACATACATTTGCTGAATGTATAACCATAACATAACCAAACAAAACATTGTTATCATTTACATTTACAAGTATCATTTGAGTCGTTCAGGAGTTAAACTTTAATAAATTTAATTTAGTTGCAGATGAATGAGTAAAATTGCTAACATGCCATTCATGTTCACTTCCACAGATTTCTAATTATTAAAATAAAACTCTAATAACTATAGGAATGTAAGATGAACCCAGAATGATAACAAAGCTGTAGACGATTCTTAACTACATTTAAAACTGTAGAACATCTAGAATGAACTTTTAACATTAATATACAGAATCTAATAACATCTAATAACATAACTATCCAGAATAAAGATCTAACACTATCAATATCCAAAATGAGGTCTGAATCAAAATTATTTATCATCTCTAATTACCAATCCATTGCAGCAGATACACACGTTGACAAAATTGTTGGTACCCTTCGGTTAATGAAGGAAAAACCCACAATGGTCACAGAAATAACTTGAATCTGACAAAAGTAATAATAAATAAAAATGCAATGAAAATTAACCAATGCAAGTCAGACATTGCTTTTCAACCATGCCTCAACAGAATTATAAAAAAAAAATAAACTCATGAAACAGCCTGGACAGAAATGATGGTTCCCTTAACTTAATATTTTGTTGCACAACCTTTTGAGGCAATCATTGCAATCAAACGATTCCTGTAACTGTCAATGAGACTTCTGCACCTCACAGCAGGTATTTTGGCCCACTCCTCATTAGAAAACTGCTCCAGTTTTCTCAGGTTTGAAGGGTGCCTTTTCCAGACAGCATGTTTCAGCTTCTTCCAAAGATGATCAATAGGATTTAGGCCAGGGCTCATAGAAGGCCACTTCAGAATAGTCCAATGTTTTCCTCTTAGCCGTTCTTGGGTGTTTTTAGCTGTGTATTTTGGGTCATTATCCTGTAGCAAGACCCATGACCTGCGACTGAGACCAAGTTTTCTGACACTGGGCAGCACATCTCTCTCTAGAATCCCTTGATAGTCTTGAGATTTCATTGTACCCTGCACAGATTCAGGACACCCTGTGCCAGATGCAGCAAAGCAGACCCAGAACATAACAGAGCCTCCTCCATGTTTCACAGTAGGGACAGTGTTCTTTTCTTGATATGCTTCATTTTTCCATCTGTGAACATAGAGCTGATGTGCCTTGGCAAAAGGTTCCATTTTTGTCTCATCTGTCCATAGAACATTCTCCCAGAAGCTTTGGGGCTTGTCAACATGTAGTTTGGCAAATTTCAGTCTGGCTTTTTTATGATTTGTTTTCAACAATGGTGTCCTCCTTGGTCGTCTCCCATGAAGTCCACTTTGGCTCAAACAATGACGGATGGTGCGATCTGACTGATGTCCCTTGAGCTTAAAGTTCACCTTTAATCTCTTTAGAAGTTTTTTCTGGGCTCTTTTGTTACCATGCGTATCTGTTTCTTTGATTTGTCATAAATTTTCCTCCTGCGGCCACGTCCAGGGAGGTTGGCTACAGTCCCATGGATCTTAAATATCTGAATATGTGCAACTGTAGTCACAGGAACATCAAACTGCTTGGAGATGGTCTTATAACCTTTACCTTTAACATGCTTGTCAATAATTTTATTTCTAATCTCCTGAGACAACTCTTACCTTCGCTTCCTCTGGTCCATGTTGAGTGTGGTACACACCATGTCGCCAAACAGCACAGTGACTACCTGTAGCCCTATATATAGGCCCACTGACTGATTACAAGATTGTAGACACCTGTGATGCTAATTAGTGGACAAACAATGATTTAAAATGTCCCTTTGCTCACATTATTTTCAGGGATACCATCATTTTTGCTCAGGCCTGTTTAATGAGTTTACTATTTAAAATAATTCTGTTGAATCAAGGTTCAAAATCAATGTCGTATTTTCATTTGTTCATTTTCATAGGATTTTTATTTATTATTACTTTTGTCAGATTTAAATTATTGTCTGTGACCATTGTGGGTTTTTCTTTCATTAACCGAGGGGTACCAACAATGTTGTCTACGCGTGTATGTACCTAAATCTAGTATGCTTATCTGCAGCATGTATGTATGTATCTGTAACAGGCATATACAGCTGTAGCACACCACCTTTTCACATTTTGTCACCTTACAACCACAAACATAAATGTATTTTAATGAGATTTTATGTGAAAGGCCAACGCAAAGTTACATACAACACATAATTGTGAAGTAGAACACAAATGATACATGGTTTTCAAAATTTTAATCAAATAAAAATCTAATAAGTGTGATATGCAGAAGTATTTAGTCCCCTTAACTCTGACACCCCTAAATAAAATCCAGTGCCTTCAGAAGTCACTTAGTTTAGCTGCATGTAATTTAGTCTAGTTTAGTATAAATACACCTATTCTTTCTAAGGCCTCAGTGGTTTGTTAGAGAACACTAGTGAACAAACAGCATCATGAAGATCGAGGAACTCACCAGACAGGCAAAAACGTTGTGGAGAAGGTTAAACACATCTCAGGCTTTGATCAGGCTTTTGAAGGAACACTGTTCAATCCGTCATCCAAAAATGGAAGAAGTATTCTACAACTGCCAACCCAACAAGACATGGCCGTCCACCCAAATTGATCAAGCAAGGACAGCACTAGTCAGAGAAGCAGCCAAGAGACCCATGGTCACTCTGGAGGAGATGCAGAAATCCACAGCTCAAGTGGGAGAATCTGTCCACAGGACAACTGTAAGTCAGGCACAAATCTGGCCTTTATGAAAGAGTAGCAAGAAGAAAACCATTGTTGAAAGGATGACATAAGAAGTGCCGTTCGCAGTTTGCCACAAGCCATGTACGGGAAACAGCAAACTTGTGGAAGAGACCAAAGTTGAACTTTTTGGCCTAAATGCAAAGGACTGTGTGGCAGAAAAGTAAAAAGTAACCCTGAACACACCATCCCCACTGTAAAAACATGATGGTGGCAGCATCACGCTGTGAGGACGCTTTTCTTTTGCAGGGACAGGGAAGCTGGTCAGAGTTGATGGGTAGACTTGAGACTGGAAAGGAGATTCACCTTCCAGCAAGACAATGACAATGACAGCCAAAGCTACAGTGGAATGATTTAGATCAAAGAATCCATGTGTTAGAATGGCCCAGTCAAGGATGACCTGACCTAAATCCCATTGAGCATCAGTGGCAAGACATGAAAATTGCTGTTTACAGACGCTCTCCATGCAACCTGGCTGAGCTTGAGTCTCTAGCTGCACAAAGCTGGTAGTGACATACCCCAAAAGACTTGTAATTGCAGCCAAAGGTGGTATTGATATAGTGGGACCAAATACTTTGCAAATAACACTTTTTTTATTTAATTTCATTTATTTCATTCCACTTCACAATTATGTGCTACTCTGTTTCGGTCTATCACTTAAAATCTCAATAAAATACATTTAAGGTTGTGGTTGTAAGGTGACCAAATGTGAAAAAGTGAAAAAGCCACTGTATGCGCACCTGAAGGTTTCGTGGCATTTGCGGCATCTATACATGCAACTGTTGCAGCAACAGGTTGATCCTCTGACATCTCTGACTCCATAAGACCTTGAAAAGTGGTATCTCTGATATGTGGTACCAAACAGCAGATCATTTAATCCCTTTACATGTTGAGCGTAAGTGTTTTTACAAAGTTGTATTACCAAAGAATAGCCCTATCAGTTTGTACAGACATCCCTGTAGTTACTGAATAATATGCCTTAGTGTGTAATAAGTCTTTTTGCGTTAAGGGGGTTAAGTAATGAAAATTGATTAGACTAGGGACAGCCCATAAGACCTGGTCTTTGTCATATTCACACTACTTACACTTACTCATTTTTCCTGTTTTCAACTATCAACAGTCTTCCCATTTACTCCTACCATTTGTCAGGTTCAATTGTAATGATATAATCAATCAACTTCACCTGATATTGTTTTGGCAGACTGGTGAATGGTGACTAGAAGCAGGTGTATCTATACCAGTAGTAGGAATATGTGCACCGGGAACAGGTATTTGTGAAACTATACCTGTTCCACGAATGGGGCACATCTCAGGTATGGTGGACCCAGCCCAGCAGCGACCGATGTTGCAGCAGCACTGGCTCTTGGTCATGCGCTGGGCATTCAGGTTTGCACAGCGGCCATTTATGATGTCATCATAGCAAAACCCTGAACGGGCATCTACACAGAGCGAGAGAAAAGATTAGCACAAAGCCACATCTCATTTTACACCAGCACTGCCAACTAAACACTATCTCTCTCTCACACACACACACACACACACACATTATGATTTCACTATTCCAGACTATGCAGACCTGAATTCAAGTATAGAAGTGGAGAGACAGGGGGGGGGGCGGGGGGTGTAGAGAGGGGCGTTTAGCGTTTAGCAGAGTTTAAGTTCATAGCACACATTCCTTCCACACAAACATCCTTTTCAAAAACCCAGAGCCAGACAACATCAGCTGAAGGTCCCTGACCCACTTTAGCTCTAAAGAGGAGAGTGGGAGAGAGAGAGTGACTAAAGAAAAAGAAAAAGAGAAGAAGATTGAGGGGGTGGTCTGGTTGCATGTTTGGAAGAAGCTTTTGGCTGGAAAGTCAGTGTTCTCTCTACAGGGTCATCAAACTCTGAGAGCAGCCTGAGAGAGAGAGTGAGAAACAGATAGAACTTGATGAAGAGTGTTCATCTCTCCATGGACATTTCTCAGTCTAAGAACAAGTGACCTGAGATATAACTCTTTATATGTGATTCCCACAGCGTTTGTGCTTCCAACATAAATCATCCACTCACAGTGCAGTCCTAGGATCAGCTTTAGCCTTTTTCATGACCATAAGGAAAAATGCTGACATGCAGATCTGTTTGCGGACTAGCACTCGCAAACCCTATCTGAACGTGATTCAATTTAAATAGGTTCTCTCCCTCGCCCTCTGAGAAAATTACAAGCCATATTACCAACTGTTTTCCACTACTCAGTGGTGGTCTGATGGTTTTAGTCCTGTCCAGGCAGATGTTGCCTCACGTCAGGAAAAAAGGTTTTAGCTGCTGTATTATGCTATATTTAGTTTTTGAGTGCACATATTTGCAATCCACTGGTAGATAAAAAACACTCTGCTAATCAAGAGCAATTGTCTCATTGAGCGTTTGGATGCAACTGTTCTAATGTGACAACCCCTGGGGACAGGGACATTACCACCGTGACCTGATAGACAGCAGGGCCAAGAGACGCACACAAACACAGGGGTTAAGTGACACACATACCTTTATTTTGTACCCTCCACCACACCCAATCAAAAACTCAAACAAACATTTAGGCTCTATCAGTCTTCACACATGTGTAGGCCACAGGTGAACGGCATTAGGGAGGTGTAGGGTAGCGCCGTGGGCGTGCTAACTGCCTCCTCACGACCACAATAAATGTAATCATGTGACAGGATGTTGCAAACATTCAGGTTTGTCAGGTTCCCCCTGACATTCAGGTTATTCAGGTTCCCCCTGATAAACTACTATAATCTACAGAGCTTTAGACCTGTGCTGTGCAGCTCTGGATGTAAGCTGTTTTTATAGATTATTAGAGTTGGTTTATACGTCTCTGGATGTAGCTGTTCCTATAGATCTTTTCTTGGTTTAAGATGATTATTAAAGTGGGACTATTCATCTCTGGATGTAAGATGTTCTTACAGACTTTCAGAGCTGGATTGTTCATCTCTGGATAAGAGCTGTTCCTATAGATCATTAGAGTTTGTTTATACAGCTCTGGATGTGATCTATTTTTATGAATCTATACAGTTGGATTGATTAATCTATGAATGTCGACTGTTCTTATAGATTATTAGAGTTGCTTTGTACGACTCTAGATGTAAGCTGTTTTCATTCATTTTTATAGCTGGATTGTGAAGTTCTTGATGTGAACTGTTTTTATAGATTTTTAGAGCTGAATTCTTGTTCCTGATGTGAGCTAAAAAGCAACGATTAGATCATGTCTCATTAACTCTCATTTCGTTGCAAGAGATGTATTTCTGATGAACACCAAAATATCCTTGTAAACACAACTTTAACAAGAGAAAGAGAGAGAGAGCGATATCCTTTAGCAAGAGAAGGAAAAACAATGGGTATTTCCGGAGCAGAATGAGTCATATTTCCCTACATCTATTGTCTTGACCCTCCTCTAACTCTCTTATTTCTCTTTCTCCTTTCCTCTCAATCCTTTCTCACCACCCCCTTCTCTCTCTAACTCAGCTTATAGATAGAAAAGAGCTCATTGTTGTGGAAATCACCAACGCCCGACTACTGACCTAAATTCTGCAGCACAGGATTCTGGAAAAGATTCAGCACTGTTTTAATGTGTGTGTGTGTGTGTGTGTGTGTGTGTGTGTGTGTGTGTGTGTGTGTGTGAGTGTGTGGTCAGCAACAGATGGGTCAGGAATTAGAGGAAGCAGAGTGATTATTAAGGCAGAGTTGATAGTTTAACCTTGAGCTTGCTGACCTGCATGTGGCCTGGTCTTCCTACCTGCTGTCCAATAACAACACAAAGTGGAGCAAGCTAAAAGAGCCTGGACTAAGTTAAGCCCACTCAAGATACATAAGAGTGAATTCTTTGCCTTGTACACTCCTGTTTAACTACTTAAAGTTGTGTTGTGCTTTCTCTCTCGTTTACTCACTCATTCTTACACACACTCCTGCTTTGTCCATATTTACATACAGTGTATTATTTTCCTGGATATCTTGTGTTTAACGTATATATATATCTCAGAACTGCAGTTCTCTATGTCCATTTGTGCACACATGCAAAAATAATCAGCATTAGCCTGCATCTGATAAAATTGACCTGGGGCCAAATACCATTCAGGCCTACTCATATAACTTCACTATCTGATCAATTAATGGTTCCACATCATGCAAAACTGAATTTTCTTAGCACTTTTTAATAGAGCTTGACACAGTATGTGAACATGTGTTACAATTTCAATTACAGTATTCAAATTTAAGTTCATAAGGTGTATTTACATATATCCTATATATATTCAGTTTTCCCTTATTCCCCATTCCACACTGTGATCTACATTGTAATCACATGTATGTTTTCTGTAAGCCCAAAGCTCACCAATGCAGCGTGACCCGTCCAGAGCGGTATCAA
Source organism: Salminus brasiliensis (assembly GCF_030463535.1). NCBI lineage: Eukaryota > Metazoa > Chordata > Actinopteri > Characiformes > Bryconidae > Salminus > Salminus brasiliensis. Next base: position 28,703,372 of record NC_132890.1, on the reverse strand, counting down.
ATCCCAAAGGACATCTGCAGAAGTAGCTGCCGATGGTGTTGGAGCATTCTCCACCACTGCACAAGCCTGGGACGTTTGAGCACTCGTCAATATCTAGATAGAGAGAAAAGAGAGAGTGGGACAAAGAGAAAGGGAATAGAAAGGGTATTAGAACAATAAGATAATATAAAAGGGAATATAAAAGAGAATTTTAACCTGGTTAAATGCACAAGTATAGCCATGAACTAAAGCAGTACCAAAAACACTTATGTTCACTCTAAATGGTCACATAATATACCACTCGCTATATCTATTTTATGATCCAACTATTGAAGATATAATATATAATTATATTATAATTATTAATTTTGTTTCATAATGTGTGTTTACTGTTGTTAAAGACCCAGAGTGTGTTTGCAGCTTTAAATGACCCTGCAGAAGAAGGGCACCAAGTCCTCTGCATAACTGTAATCCAGATTTTTATTCTGCATTAAAGCCCAATGCAGTTTTTAGTCTTAAAATCAATGATTTTGTCCACTAAAATTCTCTTTAGAATGAAAATCAAAGTCAATTAAAGTCAATTACAAAGACAGACAAAAGTGGGCAGTAAAGGTTAGGCTGAACGGTACTGAATTATGTAGTATTTTGTAAAATATAAAAAATGAACTTTTATAAGTAGTATATGTTTGTTTTGTTATGTTGGGAATTATCTTAATACTGTTTTCACCCTAATATCAAGGGATGTTTTCAAGTCTCCACTTGTGTTTCTTTAGAAAATGAATAGACATATATTTAAAAAAACAATGCAGAAAATGACACTTTTTATTTTCATGCTTTGACAAAACAATAAAAGTTGACACTTTTTTAATATCTATGTCTCTACTGTGTGTTTATGTTTACTGGCCTCATGCAGAGAACATTTTAAGGCACAAATAAAACTTATAACTTCTGTTATTCTGTAATACTGTTACATTTCTTTAGACTGTTACATTTCAAATAACACCAAGATTATGGTTATTTTGTGTTTAATAAAAAAGGAACTGCAGGAAGGTCCATCAGAATACAAGATATCTGAATGCAGTGAATTATGGAACTCCCTTCTACTCAGGTAAGATACTGTATGTTGCAAATTAGGAGACTGGCCACTAGTTGAAATACAAATGGGAGTTTTTGTAATACAAAATGGAGTCGGTTTACAGATAACGTCCCACTTTTTACTGGTTAGAGCATGAGCAGAGGAATCCCCCCATGATTAAAGTGGTAATTTGAATAAAGTTCCCAGCCTGGCCTCATATGACTGGAAATACCTACCGGGCCGTGTTGCAAAGATGGAGAGAAAATAGAAGAGAAGAAAATGTTTTCCTTTCTCTTTTTCTGGTAGGCACATGTCAAAATGTTGACCCAAAATGATAAAATAATAGCATATTTCCAATATATATATCTAAAAGTAATGACTTACTATACTAAGTATAGTATAGTCACTATAGTTAGTTAAAACTAATTGGGATATCAGTTTGATGTGATTGTATTAAAATAAGTTTAGTTTGGAAATGTAATGAGGGAGACCAAATTATAGACTGGTCTGGGCTTAAACATCTGGGGTGAGTGAGCCCTGTTGGGTTTAAGCTCATGCTTATTTGCAATTAACTGTGGCAGAATAATACAGCCACACTGATCCCTTCTAGGAACCATGACAGGCCAGACCACGGCCGTTCCTCTGCAGAATCTGGTATGAAAATAACCCAGCTCGATCTGAGAGGCTTTCACACAGAAAGTCTGCAGGCTTTCAGAGAATCATGTTATTATTTCTGGGCAGAAACGAACGACTCAAACCATTGCTGAGCACCCAGCTCTCTAAATCCAGCAGACTCGCGGTGAGGGTGTGTTACGACAGCAAGTGTCTGTGTGTGTGTTATGGCTGGTCTGCTAGTCTGTTGCTCTTTCCTGAGTGCAGAGGCTCCCTAGTGTGTGCTAGATAAACCGGACTGCTCTCTGGCCTTAGCAACATACAGCTTCAGTAATGAGCCTTATAATTCAACGGTAAAGGACTAAAAATAGCAGCCCTCTCTGTTATTTGTTCACTTCAGCTGGAGAGAGAGTGTGTGTGTGTGTGTGTGTTAAAGGTTAAGGTTAGCTATCACAATAAAACTCTGAAAGACCAGCTGAACTCATTGGGAAACAGCATGGTGCACTGGTTTTGACTCATACTTAAGGATCCCATATTCAACACTTATCTTATTTCACCCATAGGACGCCTGCGTTAGTTTATGTACCATAAACACAAATTTCCAACCTCTCTATATCCCTTAGAATTAAAAAGACTGTTATTAATTACTGTGCTTGGTACATTCAATGGTACTGTAATGAGGTGCTCACTTACAGCGGGGTTTGAACCCAGGCCGCCGTGTTGGAGCTACCACGATCACGTGACCAACGGGCCCAAGTGCAGAGTCTTTAATCTTAGAACAGGCAAAATGGAAATGAGAAATAAACCACCCAGGTCTCGAACCCAGGCCGCCGCGTTGCGAGACAGACGCTCTGCCGCTTCACCAAAGCGGCAGTTATCAAAGTGGCCAACAAAAGAAATGTAAAGGGGTGGATTTAATAAATAAGGGGACGTCGCGTCTAACGCAAAATAAAGGCGGGAAAACAAACAAAGAACGCCAGGGGAGAGCTGGCTACCTCTTTAACACTAGAGGGAAATACAACTAAGGGCAAAAACGATCTCCCAAAAGAAACGAGAAAACTGAGAAGTTACAGGGAAGGCAAACACTCCTGCCTTCCTCTGTAAAACTAGTGTATGTGTGCAAACACACACACGGGCACACACCAGGGAAGACAGACACTCCTGCCTTCCTCTGGTACATGAGTGTATGTGTGCTACATGCACACACACACACAGACACACACACACCAGGGAAGACAGACACTCCTGCCTTCAAGTCAAGTCAAGTCAAGTCAAGTGGGTTTTTATTGTCATTTCCTCTGCTACGCGAGTGTATGTGTGCTACGCGCACACACACAGACACACACACTGCACAGACACAGGGAGACAGACTCAGGAGAAACACATGAAGGGGAGTGACACACACTCAGCCTTCACTCCGAGAAGCACAGACTGACACACAGACACACACACCACCAGAGTCAAAAGATCCAGCAGTGGGGCAACTGGATCTGTGTGCCTATATAGCCTACTGCCCAGGTGTGGGGAATTGGGCTCAATTACTGGCTGGGGTGACTCGGGGCCTCCCCCTGGTGGCAGAGGGAGGCCTTGCCCTAGAGCCACCCCTTACAGGTACATTGACATGAGCTGACATATTGAGCTGATTGGCTGCCTTGTTTTTCACCACAGTGGGTGAAATGATAAAGGTTGACTAACTCAGTATTCTTCAGCATTATGTGGACTGTGCTTAAGAGTCAGGTCCTTCACAAAAACAATGAATTCAAAACAGGCTCACAGTGAAGTACAGGAGACCAAAAAGAACCACAGTTGACCACAAAGCTACTCTCACCAAAACCCTGAGAAGCACTTCCCCACCAGAACCAGCCTAACAACCACAAATCCAGAACCAGCATCCTGTCAAACATAGAACCAGACACAACTGTGAGTACAGAACCACCAGAGGCAGCATCCTGCCAACTACGGAACCAGATTGACATTCTGACAACCACAGAAGCAGAACCAGCGGCCTGTGGTTACATAACCACTAGATCCAACAATCTGCCAACTACAGGACTCTCCCTACAACGAAACCACCAAAATCACAATAATAAAAATGCAAAACCAGAATCAGAAACCGACAGGCTGCCTACCAAAGAACCATAACCAACAACCTGCCAAACACAAAGCAAAATAACTGAACAGAATTGCTGGCACAACTTAATCCTAAACTAGCCTTTTTTGGCTCATTCAGTAACAATAAGCAAATTGGCACTGTCACGTAAAAACTTGTATTTCCATTTTTTGCAATTTTTTATTTTTATTTTTGTCATCATTTTAATCTGGTTGTTTTGTGTCAGGATATATGGCCCAATAGAAATGCTCCAAAAAATCCTTCTCCTGTAATGTTTTATTACAGTTTTGGAGATACAAGGTTTTTGCATGACAGCAATAAAATAGAATTTATGGTAAAAATAATGTGCTCTATGTTCAGACAAATTATTTGCAACAGCAATTTGCTAGCGGGAACAAAGCAGTTCACAGAGGAGACTGTTCACAGAGGAGATGTATTTTGGGTGTATCAGCACCTTAAGGGGTTCGTTTTCTTCTTCAGCATGAAGCCTGTGTGACTAAACTACATTTAAATGATAAATCTCTCCTTTGGCTTTTGGCTGTGTGGCAAAGTGCTAAAGCAGATTCTTCAGCACAGCGGAGTCCAGTCCAAGAGTTCTCTCGGTTCTGCAGCATTAAATTAACAACCACACATATACACACACAGCCCTACCTTCTTTTCATTGCAAGCCGCCCACCCGGCCAGCAAGTGTTTAAACCCAGACGTTTCATAAACTAGAAGGCAACAGTGGCTTTAATTGGGTTTAATTTAAGGCCTGAACTGGGCCAGATAACATCCAAGTCACTTCTTCAGCTCAAATACCATCATTAAATCAGCAATGTGGTTTTCTCAGAGCTCGACAGAAACAGCTTTTTACACATACCTCCATCTGTCTCCAGCATGAGAAACCATGACAATTATCCATCCAGTTCCGACCACAGTGTTCATACGCAGAACTACACATCTATTAACACCAAGAACGTTAGCTGGGAGAGAAACTAATGCTGTCTTCAATCTGCATTATTCAATATGGAATCTGACATGATAATTTATAACTGATAATTAAAGGCTTGTTGTGGTCTGACATAAATACCAGTAAAAAAATTACTTTTACTTTTTTCAGACAGATTAAACACTATAATCTATACATGTGCACTGAGCTGTAAACCAGTTCTAACTGGATGTGTCTTATTTTAATCACTTTTTCATACCATTTGCACAAGATGTGCATCTTACCCTGCATTTATACCAGCAGCAAGGAGATAAAGCATCCAGAAGCCTTAATTTTCAATGAGAGCAAGCGAAAAGGCTATAAAAAGACAGCAACGATTTTTCACAAAACAGTTTCCTCAGTTCATAATCTATTTATGAAATATTAATTAAAAGGAAGAATGGAGGTCACGTTAATGTCTGCAAGACCCGTTTGACTGCGAAAGACCTTCGCGAAGATTTAGCAGACTCTGGGGTGGTGGTGTACTGTTCTACTATGCAGTGACACCTGCACAACTATAACCTTCATGTAATTAGAAGCAAGTCATTAGAAGATAGGGTGTGTAATATGATGATATTTTATTGTATAACTCAATACATTTTAAGCAAGGAGCAGTCATAGGAAAAAATTATTCACTATAATATCGCTCTGATCTCCTTACCAGAGTTGCTTATTTTGACGCTTATTTGTTTATTTTTATTTTATTTAAAGCCCATTATGAGCAATGAAGAGATGAAGAACAGTCTAAAGATACTGAAACATATGCAGTAGAAGTCGCACCTGAGATGATCATTCCAGCAGCATCAGAGAATCACTTTTTACATTTTACATCTCTTTTACATCTAAAAACCTCACCTTCACATTTCTGGCTGACCTCGTTGAATCGGTGTCCAGCAGGGCACTTGCACTCAAAGGAGCCAACTGTGTTGATGCAGTTCCCTCCCTGGCACAGTCCAGGAATGGCCTGGCACTCATCCACATCTGCACACATACACACAAACACAGACAGAGACAGAAAAACATTTTCAAAATGCAATTACATAGAACACACTGGCATAGAGTGAAAATGTATGCACTGAATTCAGTGTTTCCTTTCTGTTTTATACAGAAAACATGTGTAGATGTAACACATATTATTCACATTGGAATGTTGTATATGTACACATAGATAGAAAGATACAAATGCATGCAGTTTATGCAGTGCTGGTATACAGCAGTGTGTGTGGTTTGGTAAACGCCCTCAGCGCATGTCAATTATGTTAGTTCAATTACAGTTCAACAGATGCACACAATACTTCTAACTCACACCATCATTTTGGAGGGAAAAATAAAAGTGTATACATAGCAAATGCATGGCAGCCAAAAACAATTAGGAATGCAGTACTTATTCTCTTAAACAAACACATACACACAGGGTGATAAATAACAGTAGTAGGGAGTCAGGAGACGTAAGGGACAGAGATTATCAGAGAAGAACAGAAAGTGATAGGGAAGAAAAATACAGAGGGAAGACAGAGAAAGACAGACGGGGAAAAGGACAGTGAGTGAAGGAGAAAAAAATAAAGGAGCACAGACAGGGAGAGAATGTGGGAGTAAGGGAAAGGGACAGAAAGAAACGAGAGAGTGAAAGAGAAGGGGGGGGGGTGTCTGCTAATTCTCCCCAGCATGGTCAGACAGCCAGACGTTAGAGGAATTTACCCAGCTGGAGGAAGGAGCATCAGAGCCAAACAGAGCAGTGCATGGCTCAGGAAAGGCCTCAGACACTACCCACAGCTTGGCTCCACATCACTTTGCTGCTCACTAATACACTAATTAAAGCTCACTCTTAGTTTAGACCAACACGCACCGTCCTCTAGAGCAGCCCACTGGACAAGTGATTCTGTCCTGATCAGGGCCAGCAGGGAAAGGGCTGCACTCTGGGGCAGTGGTTGTTACTGGACAAAACTCTAGAAAAGCACAAGTTCATGTTCTGTCCTCTAGAGCAGTAGGCATTTAAGGACTCCACTACAGAGCAGTGGGTGCAAGTTCCTACAGCAGTAAGCATGTACATGCTGAATGCCAGAGCACCATATGCTTAGCTAATATACTCTAGGATGGCATATATTTACATATACTCAAGAATTAAGTATGTTCAACTGCATCAACTCCTTTATGTCTGTTTATTATCTTTTTTTCACTCTCTGAAAGCAATGTGCCTTTAAAGCTCACACTGTTCAACTAGGCCTTAAGGGTACATTTTCCTTGGGAGACAAAAATATACCTGTGCTGTTTTCTCTTTTTCTAAATTATAAACAGCAAATTAGCTTTGAGAGGAGCAGAACGTTAAGTTTTCCTAGAGCCCACTATAGTGTAAGGGTAAGCACTGTATGCTCTGCAGTAGCAAGAGGTTAATTACTCTTGAGCGGAGGTGTGCGATTCCGACCCTAGAGGTCCAGTTTGGCAATTTCCCTTCTCAAACACACCTGCTAAAGATGAATACTAACTGCTGAGTTGAGAATCAAGTCTGCAAGAGCAAGGAAACTAGCCAAGGCTCTCCAAAACCAAAGCTGGACACCTTCTACAGCAGCAGGGGAGATAATACAGTGTACTGTAGAGCAGTAGCTGAACATTCTCCAGTGGGACTAAATCCACAACCTTTGAGTTCTCAGGCCCGTGAGACTAAAGGCCAGGTTTGATGGATGGTTAGCCTAAAGACACAGCACAGCCACGCTACCCACCTCCACACACTACCACCATGTACCACCACGTACCAGCCCATAGTCCTATGAGAGTTCTGATCTGCCTGCTTTACCAGCACACAAGCTGTTCTCTCCAAGTTTCTTAGGTTTCCAGATCACGTCTTGACTACCACAGTTCCCCTGAAGTGCCTTTTCTGCCATCACTAGGCTTTTGGATCATCTGATTGCCTTTTCCTGCTTTGTGAGAGTCAGTTACTTTCATATATAGATCTTTAGACATATGCTTAAAGGAATTCATGGATTCTGAGAATTCCTACTTACAAACTCCTAAACACTGCATCTTTCATTCCGAGACCACATGCAGATCTCAACATACACAGAAGAGTATTTCAGGTATCCTTATGACTACGTCCTCAGTGCATTACTGTTTCCTACTAAAAGTGTTGCAACTGTGCTACAGATGCAGCAGATATCAATAAGGTTGAAAATCACTGGAGTATTCCATTAATGAGCAGCAGAATGTGGGTATCGTGTGTGTGTGTGTGTGTGTGTGTGTGTGTGTGTATGTAGTGTGGCAAAGTCTGGCCCACTGAGGCGTGTGTGTATATTTTCTGACAGCACCTCCCGTCCTGGCTGTAGAATTCCACAGGCATGTGGAACACTAACGGGAACCAAACCTAATTTAACCCAATTAAAGAGGATCCCTGTGTGAGTGTATGTCTAGGAGACTGTGTGTGTGTGTGTACTCAGAAAGGTTCCGGCATGCATGCATGTGTGCTCATGAGTCTAACATTTTTGTCTAATAAGCATAAGTATGTATTTTAAGTAATAAGGGAGTCAATCACCCAATAAAACTGTTGGCATGGGATAACATGCTTGTTAAAAAGTTGCGTAAAGCACAACTTATTACCTCATTAATAATAATGCTCATTGGCACTGAGCACTAAAATGTATAATTGAATTATTTAGATCTTTAGTCTTCTATCATTAAAAAATATAGAATTATATTGAGTAACCACTACTACACTATATACTGTAATATGGGTTTATGGAATATATTGCAGAAAGATGCAATATACAAATAAGCCTCTAATCAATCACTGATTTGAAATATATCTCAATGCATTGTGGGCAGCATGACAAACCTCAATTTTGATTTCACATCATAAGTTTGATTTCACATCATAAGATGTTTTTTAGTATACTGTTTAAAGACTTCAATCACAGACTTTATTGTTTTAAGACTGCAATCACAAAATTATCCTGATGAGGCTGAGATCACTTAACAAATTGGCAATGATTGTCAATAACAACTACAAAAATTATAAAAAGCATTTAAGCACCTTTTTCCTTTCCAGTTAGAGTGCTTATTCCATTATCCAAAACTCTAGTCTTGATTTAACAAGTATGTAATTAGTGAATTGCCCTGTGATGCACGGCGTGAGGGAGCGCCCAGTCTTATCCAATAAGACCAATAAGTCCCTGTCTGCCAGCAGGTTTTCATTCCAACAAAGCAGGAGCCCCTGCTCAGCTGTTTGATGACCAAGTCTAAATGATTTAACAAGTAGAGTCAGGTGTGCTACAAGTCTGGTCGGAATGAAAACCTGCAGCCATACCAGCCCTTCGTAGATAAGACTGAAGACCCTTGGCCTATTGTTTGTGAGGTCTTTTCACAATATTTTATGGATGTAACGCACTGAAACATTTACATGAACTTCAATATGCTTTTAACACTGAGAACACAGAAACAAGAAGCAGAGGAAGTAGGAATTGATCTTCCCTAGATATGACACTTTCCTAGGTACCAAAGTATGGTATGTAAATTATGACAATAAATGTATCTTTACTGATGGTTTTGGGTCCTCTATGGTTAGGGTTAGGATTAGGATCAATAGTTTGAGGGTTAAGGCTGAAGTGAGTATTACGTTTAAGCTTAGGAACATTATTGTGAAGTCAATAGATATTTAGCTAAATGTACTTATTGTGTGTATGTGTGCATGTACCCTGGCAGGCCCCAGTCCGGTGGTTAGGGATGAAGCCACGGCGGCAGGGGTGTGGCTGTGCGGGGCACTGTTCGCAGGGATGCCCCCAGGCCCGGCCCACCGTAGCACAGCACAGTGTCTTAGTGCACACAATCCCTGTCAGCTGCCCCTGACACATCTGGTTACTCACCGCTGCAAAACATGGGCCTGTCCGGTAATCTGAAACACACACACACACCACATATTACAGACAGGAAGGCAACACACTGCATAGAGTGAGCATTGTGTGGGTGTTTTTTTTTTCAATAGTGCTTTGGCTTGGTCTGGAGTGTGTGTGTATTAAAATGGGATGGAAATATGTGTGTAGAAAACAACCAACACAAAGCAAACTCTATGACAAATTATACTGTGTTTCAGCAAAGACCACATCATTTCGCCTTAAAAAACAAAATTACAGAAAACTTTATATATACACTTTCAAGTAAGACACAGACAAATATACACCCTTCTACACTAATTCACTATTACGTCAAGTGCTCACAGGCAGTGATGTGCAGTGGTTGGATAGTGTCGTTTTGAAATTTAACAAATGCTTTCTTATTTTCTTGCAGTGCAATCCTCTGCAGCGTTCCTTGCTTCTGAATTAGTATTGATAGATAGTTACTGTCTCAAGGTTATAGGTCATTGACTTTTCCAAAACACTGATCAGAATCCACTTCTTGTATTCCCATCTACATATTCCTTTAACCATTTAACCTCTTGACTCATCATGCACACTAAAGCAGCCTTTACCACATCATAGTGTGCACTGGGCACAAGGGCTTCACACAAAAGCCTGCATGGTTCCCACACAGCTTAAAGGAATAGTTTGACAAAATCTAAAATTAACATGATTGATCACTGATCCCAGATAAAGTCATTCAGCCAAGATATGTTAGGTATCTGACGCATGCTACTTTTGTTTACAATGGGAGATGATAGGCTAACATTGTTAACAACACTGGACTTAGACTAAGCTCATCTCAGTAACCAGGCACCTTTATAAATACAAGCCAAAAATCTTTTTTGCTTCAAACGTATGTCAAAAAACTAGAGACAAAAGCTAGATACCACACATCTTGGCTAAACGACAGCATCTGGGGTCAGTCATCAGACATGCTTGTTAAAAAGTTATCAGACAATCAGACATAATTGATTTTGTAACCGATGACTTGAAAAAATGCTACTCATCTTAAAAAGAATGCTTTTTTTCCCTTAAAGATAGATGATGGCCACTCATAAGCATGTGTAGTTCATTTGCCTACGAGAGTGCAGGGGTTGTAAAACTGAAAACCCTCAAAAAGTAAGAATTCTCATTAGGTCCTAGCTTTCTATAAAGCTTGACTAATCTAGCAGCTGTTGCTACGAAAGATTATATCCTGTTTGTTTGCTTCATGTTTTTTGTTTTGATGTGACTAGCCAGTTCCTACACCCTCTGGAAATGATCGCTCTGGTCGAGCTAATTTTTATTGTGCTAAGTCTGGCTGAACAGATTTTTGAACAAGAAAAGAATAAAGCACTGTTTTTCTCTCTATCTGGATGCCTATGTAATGAGGTGCAGTACATGCAGAAGATCCCTATCAGCACTTGCTGCTTCATGCATCCCAATCGGTTCTGGAATGAGTACAAAGACACAAATTATTCCCAAATACTGCAGATGGTGGAGGGAGAGCAGTGAGCGTCTGTTCTGACCTCAGCACGACTGAGAAAGTCATGGGCAAACGGGAAACACTTTGCTGCGTTTGTCATTCTTTGGAATCAGAAACTGGCACATCAGAAAGAGTCTGGTTTCGGGGATTTAACTGATGCTGTAGATTAGGTGACTACATCCTGCTGTAGCTGCCTCAGCCAAGAGGACTACATCTGTGCACATAAAGAGAACTGCCCCCCTATTCACCTCCCACAAATGCAAAGATTATTCTGACACTGGACTAGAATCACTTCATTATTTAAGGCCATGACTATCAAAGTAGGGCCAGGGGATGTCTAGGGCTCTGTACCGTATAGCTGGGAGTTCCATGACGTTTTTCTGAACCAGTATAAACTCTGACATAGTCCAAAGAGAACATGATGACATATGCTTAAATTGCACTACTACGAAAATCAACTGAAATCAACTAGATTTGTAGTACAATGACGACATCAAGTATAGTTTTAGTGTAAGCAGTCACAGTAGACTAAACTGTAATCTGTCACAAGGTCCTAGCAAATGTGGAGACTTGCTGACCTACATGGTTACAGTGGATTACTAAAAGCCATTATGGGAGAAGAGCTTGTTCTCGCATCAATGGCACATATTTATGTAATGTGTCTAACATTCTAAACGGCTATCCAGTCTATAGCAGAACTGAATGCAAAAGATTGATTCGAGTTCTTGACCAGAATACTTTATTACACTACACCCGGATTACAGTCAAACCAAGATTTTTAAGATTCAAAGAAAAAAAAACACACAAAACAACTAAAAAATAATATTTTTTATAAAATAACAATTTACTCATACACTAATTACACAACATTCAACTGACCCTTCTGTAACCCACAGATGTAAACACAAACAATACTACACACACACACACACACACTGTCCCAACTTCATCGAAGTGTGTGTGTGTATGTATTCACATGCATATTTTAATCAAAATGTCCTGATTGTAAAAAAAAACAAAGAAAATGAGTAAAGGAGTAATCAGATTTTCCTAAAATGCCATGTTTACTTTCGTGAAACTGAATTTAAGTTAACACTAGGGTTAGAAATGGGACAAATGATGGGACAATACAATTACTAACTAGGGGTGTTACAAGGCACAGTGCTAGTTTTAAGGTGCACAAATATGACCTTCATGAAAGTCCTCATCACAAAATTCTAATGTTTCAGGGGAACATCAACACTAACCTGGTACATTTTGGAAAAAAGTCCTGTGCGCTAGTAAAATTAAAATAGCACTTTTTAGCAAGAATTAGCAAAGTTATGTTTTTCCAAAAAAAAGGTACAATAAGAACAGAACTCTTCAGTTTTTATTTTAAGATGCAGTCAGAGTCACAGGGAATATTTCACTGGTAAAGGTTAGAATGGATTATATTAAATACCAGCAAATTCTAAAAGCGACCCCATATGTTCTGTAAAGGTGAAACGGAAGATGGCTTCTACAGCGGGATGTTGATCCAAAACACACTTCAAATCCACAACTGACTACCTCGAGCTGAAGGTTTTGCCATGTCTTTACAGTCCCCCACCCTATTCACCATCAAAAATCTGTGGACATATTTGCAAAAAAAAAGTGCAAAAATCCCCTAAACAAGTATTCAAAACTGTCTAAAAAAAGCATTTACAAGCTTGCGAAATAGGGTGTTACTAATTACTGAACATGCAGGCTCCCCAAGCTTTAGCTTCTGGCATTTTTCCTTTTTGTTGTTTTGAGATTAATAATATTAAAGAAATGTACATTATTTAACTAACTTACACTAACAGATATTTTGACCAGGGGTGCCTAAACGTTTGCATGCCACTGTAAAATGAACACAGATAATAAAATAAATTCCATGTTCTAATATTGTATCAAAACAAGTGTGTATGTGTGTGTGCTCGAGTCAATGAGTCACAGGCGGCTCCAGAATTTCCCGGGTCTGTTTATCTGAGGGGTGTTTCGGTTTGAGTTCTAGTAAGGCAAAACTGTGTGTGTGTGTGTGTGTGTGTGTGTGTGTGTGTGTGTGAGAGAGAGAGAGAGAGAGAGAGAGAGAGAGAGAGAGAGAGAGGGACAGAAAAAGAGAAATAGAGGGAGGAGGAAAAAAACGAGAGAGATGCACAAGGAAGGTTTGCATTTGAGGGTGTGTGTGATGTCATCCATCTCTTTGGACACTCCCAGTGGTCCAACATCTGGGAGTAATCTAAAACACATACACACACACACACGACTACACACCATTCTATGCTGAGACACACAAGGGGACAAACATAAAGTATCTAGAATGTCACAGTGCTGTTTACATTGTTTTCACACAGACACACACACAGAGGGGGATTACACTAAAAACTTCTGACCTGCTCTATCCATAGTGCTAACTTTTTTACAGCCTCTATTCCTTCTCTACCTCCATCTCTTTGTTTCCCCCTCGTTCTATCTCTGTCCTCTTTCTTTCACTTCCCCTTCTTTTCCCCATCTCTTTCTCTTCTATATCTCTCCTGCCTTTCTCTTTTTCTCTGTTCGTCTCTCTCACCCTCCTCTGTTTTTAATGAATATAGGTACTTACATATACTACTAAATACTTTATTAGGAAGATACTATATATACTAATATTGTGTAGGGCCTCCTTTTTCTTTCAAATGAGCACTTTAATGATGAATCTAATGTTCTACCATCTTGAATGCGTTCCACTGGATTCAGACCTGGTGATTGAGAAGGCCGCTGAAGAACACTGAACTCATGGTCATGTTAATCAAACCAGTTGGTAGACAACTTTTGGTTTGTGACATGGTGCATTATCAGGCTGGCCAAATTGTGCTCATGGAGAGATACACATGGTCAGCAACAATGTTCCTACATTTGAACTATTCAAAGGGGAGAAAATCTCTATTTTATCTCTCTCTCTCTCCTCTTCTTCTTCCCAGGTCTCCCTACCTCCTTTTCTCTGTGTCTAACTTCTTCTCTTTCTTTATGTTAGCGGGTCTGTCTCTCTTTCTGACCCACTGCCCCATTCAGCAGAGATCAGGCCTGGGCTTCGCTCTCTCTCTCTCTCTCTCTTTCTTTTGTCTCCGCCAGCTCTTTGTGTTTATTGAGAGTTAATGAAATATTTATCAACGTGCTGTGCTGCCAAAAGCCCGGCCGGAGTCAATGGAAAAATAATCAGAGAGCAATTTACAAACCGAAGCTGTTTCTGCAAGACCCCACCGCCTTACTGCCCGTTATTCCAGCCTCCCCACCACGGCCATTTTGTCAGCCAGCTCAAGGTTCAGCCTGATTCTTCATAGCCTCCACCCTGATAATAATCTCCTGTGAGTGGGCTATGTATGACATGCTGGAGGACAGAAAGCTGACATGTTCTCTCTTCAGCGCTGATCTGCAGAGCTTCAGATTCTTCCACAAATCCAATTTAAAGGCAGTTCAGGATAATCTGATTTCTACATAATCTCCCTCTACACAAACTATATGCCCACCTGGTCCAAATAAACACACAAACACACATTTACACTTTTTCCCACGTTCCACATTGAGAACATTCTTACCAGGAATTTAAACAAGAGTACTCTCGGAAGAGGTGGGTCTTCAGTCTGCGTTTGAAGACAGCGAGCTACTCGGCCGTTCGGACACCCAGGGGAAGCTCGTTCCACCACTTTGGTGCCAGGACAGAAAAAAGCCTGGACGCTTGTCATCCCTTTTGAGGGATGGCGGGTCGAGCCGAGCCGTACTTGAAGCTCAAAGGGGTCTTGGTGCAGATCGGCATTTGACCATTGCCATCAAGTACGGAGGGCTGGTCCGTTCTTGGCTTTGTAGGCCGGCGTCAGGGTTTTGAATCTGATGCGGGCAGCTACAGGAAGCCAGTGAAGAGAACGCAGCAGTGGAGTGACATGGCTGAATTTAGGGACAGCCTTAGGGACAGGTTTACCTTTTAGGTGTTTATTATGCTATTCAAATAAAATCAGAATTAGGCGAGACTAAACTGCTGTAGGCTGAACAGGCAGGGATAAACAGCTGTAGGCTACATGGGCGGAGGTAAACTGCAGTATGCTGAATGGGCGGGGTTAACTGCAGTATGCTGAATGGGTTAGCTAAACTGCTGTAGGCTGAATGGAGGAGCTAACTACTGTACGGACCTGAGCGGACAAGGCTAAAGTGCTACAGACTGAATAGGTGGAGCTGAATTGATGTTTTAATGACTTAATGATTTAATGATTAAAATGAAATAAATATGCATTTGCAAATATTCAGGAAAGCACAAATCCAACAGAATGTTCCTTAAATGCATGGAACTTAGTAAATGAAAAAGGTTACAACACAGCTATACACACACAGACACACACACAATACAATGACCAATAACCTGTTTTATATGGGTTTATAATATACTACATCTCTCTGTGTCAGAGTTAGTGTAGGGAGATTTAAATTAGGAATGTGTGCTTTGTGTGTGTGTGTGTGTGTGAAGACTCCATGTTGTAAACAGCATGAGGAACACAGAGGAGAACAATAGTGTGGCCCTTCGGGAGAGATGGAATCGAGCCAAGTAAATCTGAAGCTCTGCGTTCGGCTCGGACACGATGGAGCCTGGCACACCAGTGAGCTCTAACCGGGCACAGCACACACTCAGTCACACACTCCAAAACACACTCCACACTCATAGTAACACTCACCACTAACTCACAGCTCTTAATGCTGGACCATTTCACTCCAACCGAACCCCTCCTGATTTTAATGAGCCCATATCATGGAAAGAGAACTGTAATTAACTGTTTTGAATAAAAGAGTGTAATGTATAAACACTGTTAAAGTATTACTACATACAGTTCACTCAACAGTCCATATAGGGAAACAGAGTTGCCCATTCAGCCTACAGCAGTTTAGCCCACCTATCAGTTTAGCCTTGCCCATTCAGCTTACATCATCTTAGGCCACACTTCAGTTCAGACTTGCCCAATCAGCCTACAGCAATGTAGTCGCAGCCATTCAATCTATAACAGCACAGGATGGACAAATGGACGACAGACAGGCAAATGGCAGAGCTTACAGGCTTTTAGTTAGCTTTAGCTTGCTGTTTGTTTCTCTTCCTAAGTTAATCTGACTTGGAATGAAATGGTGGGGAACTAATAGTTAAAATGAAAGGAACACATACATAAAGCGGTGTGGGCAAAACAAACATCATCATTTTTGTAATAGGAAAGGGAACCACTTACATGAGCAGTACCCGAGATTAGGACCTCCCCGTTTCAAGAAAGGAGAAATAATTGATCATTTCTTGGTTATTTCAACGTTAAGATGGGGCATAGTTTGTACATGTTATTGTGTGCCCCCAAAGACAAGATTAACCTACTTAGAAAACATGGCTTTAGGTTCCCCGCACTGGGTTGCACCACTTTGCTGTGCCACACTAAACTGCAGTTGTGGATGTAGCACTTCATGATAAGTGCTAAACTATAATGTAAACTACAATGTAGTGCCTGCTACAATGTCAACATAGCCAAAAGGTCACATGACTGTAACAGTGCTGGCAACACACATCCATCTCTGGGCTCAAGGCTGCATTTATAGTGAGATTCCTGATAGTGGCCTGCTTTCACATTGATGTGTCTACTGCAGAGCTACAACTAAACAAATAGCATACTCCATAATTATTGTGTTTAACGACCATGAGTAAAACCTCTTGGATGTCCTCTTGGAGATGATCATGGCGGCTCAAACATAAGAGTGATTTGCATCACACATCAGATTTGTTTTGGGCATTTCCATGCAAATATGTATCATAATGAAAAGCACCTGGTACCAAACAAACACAGGGCTGCATCTCTTGTTCACACACTCTGTTCCAGATAGAACGTTCCGGCACATCTGTATCAAATATAGTCTGTATGGAGGGACGAGTCCAAACACATGACAGAGCTCAAAAAGCAGCTTTGGAAAAAAACAAGCTGGAAAAAAACAACACAAAATAATGAATGACTATGTGATGTTGCTTTCGCTCTCACAAACGAGAGATAATCTGCGGGTGTGTTATTTGAGAGCAGACCCATATCTTCCTGAGCAACAAACCCAGACCCGTAAACCCACAAGAGAAAAGCTATACAGCCACTTAAACATCCACATATACTGTATATCTGCACAACTACCATTTTCATAATCTTCCACCTAGAACTCTAACAATTCAGAACTTTCACCTAGAAAAACCCACACCAACACTTTCCAGTACAAATCTAATCCAGGCATATTTTAATGCAATTGGTCCTGGTGGCACCTGCCTTCCCTTCTCAAAACACACTTGATTTAACCAATCAGTCAGTTATCAATCCCTTTAGAGTTGCAGTTGTGTTCAAGGCAGGGAAACCACCAAAATGTGCAGACCAGGATACCTCCAGGACAGGCATTGAGAAACTTTAGGTATCAGCAATTTTGAACCCGGTCCAGTTCTGATTCTTTGTTTTTTTTACTGCTCTCGCAGAGCTCCCACTGGAGTCCTCTAGGAACACTTAACAGCTGTAGTGCTTTGAACATTACAGCGTTTTCCCTTCAGTCATGGAGAAATTCACCATCGCCATATCTGTTTTTCAGGCTAAAAGGACGCACCTGAACTGCTGATTAAAAGCCAAAGTAAAACCTTAACAGTGTTGATTACAGTTTTCCAGCCGCTGTTATTTTTTACAGTAATGATTCCTTCAATCTGGATGCAGAGCTGCAGTGAAAACATACAGACTGAGCAACTGTCTTTCACGTGTATAAAACTGTTACAAAACCAGAAGGCAACATGGCCACACATCATCAGAGACATCACTCTGGTGTGTCAGTGGAGAGCAGAGATATATCTGTGAGTTGTAGGAGTTCTCATAACGCTCAACAAGATGTTTGTTTATGCAGTCCCACCCTTTAACAAAAATCAGCTTATGCATTATAGAAAAAGTTGAAAAATTACAATAAAAAATAATGGGAAAGTGAAACTTAGGAAGGGAAAACTACTTAGTTTTGTTATATTTCATATTATATTCATATTCATAGAAAAGTTTATTAAAACAGTTAATGTTTTATTCATCATTAATGTAGTCATTATTAGTTAGCAAGTACGTGAAACAACCTCAAGCTAAATTTAAAAGCTGAAAGCTACATAAGAGTTATATGGTAACAGAGCAATTCAAAATCCAAATAATTGATTACTAGTTTGAATGATCGATAGATTATTTCCCAATCAGTTGTTTGTTGCAGCCCTAGTGTAGAAACAGGGATATTTCTTACCTCGTTCACACTGAGCTCCAGTGAAGCCATAAGTACACACACACCGGTTCGGAGCAACACATCTTCCACCATTCAGGCAGCCCGACTCACACACCGCTACACACAAACAGAATTACTGATCACTGATTATTGCATGATAAAGCACTGTGAATAATGCAGGTCTGAACATTTAATGAATTAATGAATTTAGTTATGTAATAAGTCTTTTTTAAATTTTCAAAGGTTACATAAATAATTTGTTGGTTAAAATGTATTATTAACAAAAAGGATCCTTACGCTGACCACAGTGGGCTCCAGTGTAGCCTTTCTGACACAGGCAGTTGTCTTCTGCACAGGTTCCACCGTTCATGCATCGAATGTTACAGTGTTGGGCTGGGCAGGATGACAACATTTGTCATTATTGTTAAGAATTAGCTGACAATATGCAATAGCAATGCGGTATCAGCTTGGGGAGGGGCTGAGCCACTTTGGCCTAAAGATCCAAGTCACACAGAGACCAAATTTGGATGCAGAACAGAAATCTTTATTTACACATAATGCTTTGCTCAGTCTTCTCCCTCATTAAACATTAAAAGAACCATTTAACCAGGCAAAAAATAAATGAAAAAACCCAATGAAATGAATTTATATGGTGCTAACCAACCTGAACAAAGTGATCTACAGAAAAATACAAATGGAACAGAAATAGAGATAAGTAAGATAAACACCACTGTCTTTGCTAAACAACCTTAGAGCATAGGTGTACAAGGGTGTACAGTGTTACAAACCTAACCATTTTAAAGGATCCAGTATCCACCAAGTATCAAACATGAGCTTAACACTACACTGAGCAGTGACGTGGATCTTCATAATAATAGTTATTTAAACTAAATAAACTAAAATATGACAAACGGTTAGGACAGCTCTGCAGAAAACAGCACAGTTTGTTGACTTTTCTGCTCTAATAATAAGTGCTGAGCTGAAGCAGGTGTGTTTTAACAGAAAAATTACCAAACTATGTAGGACTGGAGTTCCCCACCACTGGTCAAGGGTATAGGGTTTAAGGAGTGGTTATAAACTGGGCCATCAGCTCATACAAACACTGAACAGATGAGGCAATGAACAGGATATGACATCATACACGAGGCAGAGCTAAAGCTTAGAGACCAACTTAACATAAGCAGAGAGAGGCTCTGCCAGAAACATGGCTCTGACAAACACTCTGACAAAGGAAACATAAACACTCTGCCCCACTCAGCTGCTCAACCACATGTGCTGAACGCACAAGCTCCAGAGCCAAGGAGCCAGGTTCGTTACCTGATTTGGAGCCGCAGGATGAAGAAATTTGTCCGTTTGGGCAGGTGCACATGTTTGGTCTGGAGCAGAATCCATCACCACATGTACTGCGGCAGATCGCTGGGAGGAGAAAATGAGAGAAAATAAGGGACAAAAAGATGAAAGAAATCTTTTAAAATCTATACAGCATTGTAATGTGATACCTTAGATAAAGAATATGCAATATGTGGACATCCAACTACTTGTATTTGTTATTCTTTCCTTTGTAGACTAATAGTAGGGCTGGGCAGTATAACAGTTGTATAGCAATTTAAAAATGAGGACAGTATTGTAAAATTATTATGTTTATAATTATTAATGTTTCAGAGTTCTGTGTATATCTAGAAAACAGCCAAATTAATCAAACAAATCAACAAATCAAGTTAATTCCCCCATTTACGTTTTGGGGGGTTACAGGGTGTGAGTGCTGTGGAAGCTCACTGATGGTGATGTCACACACTAAGAACAGGTGGGACAAAGTTTAGCTAACCACATGAAATCCCAATAAAATAGAGAGAGCAAGCAAACCTGAATGAATTCAGTCTGCAAGACCTACCTGAAAACAGCCATAGCCAGAAATTAAAACACGTCCAACAATTACTCCTACTTAAAAGTTAAGCACCCTCTAATCCTTCATGGTTCCCATGGATACATCATGACTGTTAACATAGGTAGCAGGAACACAGACTGTGCTATAGCGTTTTACCTACTAACTTCTCTAAGCTGTTGTAAGTGTAGCTGCCGGCTAAGGATCCAAAGAGTTGCATTGTGGTTGCATTGTGACTTACTGTCACTCAAACACCAGTCACATAGTTTTTATCATCAACACTTGGGTTAGTGGGCTCTGAGCGGTCCAGTGGACTAAGGCACTGTCACTGTCACCCAAGAATCACTGGTCATGCTGCTCACCATCAAGCAGCACAACTGGCCTTGCACTCTGGGGTGGGTTGATGTACCTCCCTCCCACATTACCCCAAGGAAGTGGTTGCTAGCCTTTCCCCTGTTAGTTAGTGATTGGGGGAGTTCACATGAACAGGGATTGGGTAATTAAGGTTTCCAAATTAAAATTCTAATATTTCTAAAATTAGAAATAGATTATATAAAAAAACATTTAGTTAGTATCACATCAATTAGCAATTAGTAATAATATATATAATTTTAAAAACTACACTACATTTACGTTACATTACATTACATTGTGCAGCCTCTAGTTTCTCCCATCCCCACTAAACATAGAGTCAAATGTAAGCTATATGTGCCTATAGGCTTGAAAACAGGTCATCCAAGGCTGCTGAGGAGAGCAATGGAAAGCAAGCCTCTTGCTGCGAGACTGGCTGGCACTCTCCAGTCAATCAGCCATGAAGCAGAGCATGACCCCCACTTCCTCAGTTTCAATTGCTAAACAATATCATCACCCTTGCTAAAAACAGGCTGTCAGCCAACGAGCAATCACAGAACACAAAGCTCACAACAGCCTTCCTGAGGAACACAACTAAAACAGTTCACTATTCACTGCTGGAGGAAAAAACAATATAACAGATGATGGAGCTATACCAAAAGCTCAACTCCCTTTATTAGTGTGTCATTAGAGGAATGCACATGTTCCACAGCTACATGTTGTGCGTCTCATGTGTAGCAATAATATACTATGATGTACAATGATATACTGTGTGACAGTGTTTTATGGTTCCATCATCTGTTCTGTGTTAGGTCTTTACATTAGTTTAAGATAACAGAAGTTGAACACTTACGAACAATACACTGGTTGCCGCCTGTGAGCGTCTTCCACCCTGGACAGCAGTAGGTTTGGTGCCGTGAGCCGCACACATTAGGTCTGAAGGGAGGGGATATTAAAGACATTTTATTCAAAAGATCAGTGTTGAATTTATAATTGCATAAGTAAGATGGCCATTGTGTGGCCAAGGCAACTAAGAAAGTCTTTTAACCCAGGCTTAAATATTCTTTCTGAGTCATTTGAATAAAAAGTGTAATTATAAAAAATAAACAATGAACAATATCACAAAAAGCATTTCTTCCTGTTTTATATAAAAAAATAAAATAAAATTAACATTAGATTAATTGCACGACCAAAAGAAGTGCATTATGTTTAGACTGGTGATTCACAGACACCAATCCATCGCAAAAATTTAAATGGGATATTATTAAAATGGGCTGATGCCATGAACATACTTCAGGGTGTCTATACATCTATGGTCTTTATGTGGAAAGCAGCATAATATCTCAAACTAAATACATAACCATTCTAAGCTCTTTGGATTGGAACCCCAAAACACAATTAGCCAGTGCCACCTTTGCCACCCCCGTTTCACACTTAACCACTGTGATGACCACTTGCCTACGTTCAATATTCTCACACTTCCCAAGGTGTCCCTATTCAACACTAAATGACTCGCTGAATAGCACTTTATGAGACAGTCCAGAGCTTGGACTGCTTGCTTTTAATACCATAGGATACAAAGGTGGGCCAGCAAAGGAGGCAAACCACCCCACTCCCCCCATTCTGCCTCCACCGCTCTGTCTCTGTGTGAAAGGAAAAAGGCCTGCATAAACGTATCTCCTCAGTGTTTTGTCCTGCTACCAAGAACAGCTTATAATGCAAATTATAAGTCATCATTCCAGCATTAAATAGTTGTAACAAGAGCTTGCAAGAAAATGAAACACACTGGTGGTAACAAAATAACAAGAAGGAAATAGATGCAAGAACGCATAAAGATTATATTGTGTAAATTGCATGAGCATTTGTTATGACAGGACAAATGTCAAACTTTCTTAAAAGCACAGCAACACAACTGAAGATATCTGTGGTTGCAAAGCTACCCTAATGATGCTATATAAATATAATTCATATATAATGTGTATAGTGTTTTTAACATCTGTCAAATTCAAAACATACAATCAAACCACCTTTCATGCAGCAAATGTTGTCACATGCTGCCAAATGTATCATTTATATTTATGTGCTGGATTTACGGTGCAGTGCATGTAAAGTGCAAACGTCTTAGGCATCTGAGAAAATATAATAAAGCTTTTTAAGCTACTGGGAAGTGTAACAATTATTACAAGTTAACAAACATTGTTTTCTGATGTGCATGAATGTGTTAACCATGTCCAGAACTCTACTGGACATGTCCAGTATCTATAGATCCCATCCAATACCTAGTTTATCCAATTAATCCTTCATTAAAGTAAATATGGTTACTGATAACTGACCTTATGTTTTCTTGGGTTTATTCTAATGTTATACAGAATTTACAGGTAAACAATATCCATGGAAGTCTAAGACTTTTGCACAGAACAGTTAATATAACTGTTCTGTTAATATAACACTGCAGATTTTACAGTGAGAGCTGGACAGGAATTACCCTTTAAGGGCGTCTTGTCCTCCACCCCGGCGCTTGGACCTGCTGACCCGCTGCTCCGCAGGTTTGTCTGTCTCGGTGTCTCCACACACGATGTACAGCACTGCGAGACCCACTGCCAACTTCAGCAGCCACATTCTGTCTCGCTGCTCCTCTCCAAACGCAGCAGATCCTCCTTATAAAAATCTGATCTGGGACTGCAGAGTGCCTGGCCTAGATGCAGAGCTGAGGCCAATCCAGGACAGATCTGGAGGAAAAGTAACAAAGTAAAAGTTTTAAAGTTTGAACTGTGATCAAATACTTCTGAGCAATAAAAAAGTTTTTCTTCCTCTTAGTGCAAAAAAGAAAAAGTGCCTGCAGATGGCCGAGAACTGCTGCCCACAGCAAAAAAATATCAGCAGCAATTTCCAGAGAAGTGCAACAGATAGAACGCAGCAGGAGCAACTTCAGCTCTGCACGAGTTCATCCAACACAGCTGATTTTAACCACTGCACACACTCCAGATCTGTTTAAAACATGTCCTAAAACACCAAGTCACATCAGGCAGAGTTAAAGATAGCGACTGTACCTTCCCTGGAGTGTGTGTGTGTGTGTGTGTGTATGTGTATCCCCTCCGGAATTAGCAGAAGAAGTTAAAGCTGCTTTCCTCTGGAGCTGTGTATGTGTTTGAGCATGGTGAAGCAGCACAATGCTGGGGTTCACAGCTCAAAGCCTCTGGGCAATTCTGCAGGGCGAGACGAGCTGTTGCCTTTTTTCTCCACTTTTTCTCTCTCTCTCTCTCTGCCTCTTGTGGACTCTCCTCCTTCTCTCCCTCCCTCTGTCCCTCCTGCTCTCGCGAGACGCAGAGCGCTCCGCAAATGCAGTGCTGCAGAAACAATGCAAACAAACCTGTGTGCGCACACAGCACCATAATTTCCATTCACACACTCACCATTAAGACTCTCACAAACACACATAGATGTTATAAAAGTTATTACTATTCAAACTGTAATCAAGTTAGTGAAACCTGCACTTTTGCACATACTTTAGAATTAGTGTTTCTGACTCTGACCTTCACTGTGCTGTTTCAAATCTTTAAAGCTGCAGACTGGCTTTACATGATGAAGCTGCATGAACTTTGATGCAAAACAATTCATAAATAGTCAAACCAGCATGCAACACAAAGGCATGTTACAATTGTGGTGTATGAAGAAGACAGCTCACTAAACATTGAGACAAACCCTGAGAAGTGAAGAAAGATTTTCTCAGTTATCTCAATCTGTTATTATAATTTTCTTAATTGAGACATTTCCAGACACTCACACAAGTGACTTTACAAAGTTTTTCTGAGATTTATCACTGCAGTCAGGGTCACATCGATGGGTGTCACTTTGTTTTGAAAAGCGCTGGGGACAAGGGCAAAATAGAGACATAAAACTTAAACAGTATAAACAGTTCACAGTAACAACTCTGTTGTCACAAGTGAACCACAACCAAAAAAGCTCAGTATTTAAAACGATAGTTTAGCACAAAGTAAAATTTTTAGCAACTAATTTTCATTGTATACAGTGCTATAAAAAAGTGTTTGACCTACTTCTGAAGGTCCTGAATTTCTGCACCTTTCAAACAATGAATGACATCTTTAACCAAAACCTAATAATGCATAAATGGGACCCTGAGGGAACAGAGATCACAGCATATGGACATTTGTCTGTATTTAGGAAGAAAAGATCACCCTGCTTCCACTGCTTATTTTGCTATACCAGTCAAACCAGACTATAAACTAATGAAAAAAAAAATTGTCTTTAAATCCTGCCGAACTGCCTTAATCTGCAGGTCAGTTATTGGTATAATTTATAATCCAGTTCAATTATTGTGCATTTGCCAGAAGTAGGCTCTAAATCTGCCAAAAGTAGTTTAAACATAGTTGTGTTGTTATGTAATGAGGGAAATCTGTGTAAATATTCAGTTAGTCCAGTGATTTATCTGACATAACATTATACTTGGTTTTATATACAACAGAACTATATTTACCCTCCTTACGTTTTAGTACGCTAGTACACCCCTCCACCATATTGTTTACAGCCTACTGCTATTCACACTGCAACTTTGCACACCTGCATATTTACTGTTTTACTAATATTTCATTCTTGTAATTTTGGACTTCTCCCTGAGCTACCCTGCAACACAACTGCCTCATCCATATATTTTGTGTACATGCATACATATGCATAGCTAGCGACATATATATTAATTTGTTCCCTTGCTACCTTGCGTCTAACATATTTGTACATAGTATAGTTTGCGCTACAACTTAAGACCATGTTTCTGTAGCTATATATAGCTAGTATATTTCTGTAAATCTGTATTTTTGTGCTATTCTGCTGTAGATTGACTGCCTTACCACAAGCATTTCAATGCACTAGCTAGCTACTGATGCTTAGCTAGCGTTAGCTAAATGACAAATAAACCTTGCCTTGTAGGACTTTAGCTATAGCTAGCTATATTCCACTCATTACTTTACATGCCACTCATATCTAACATAAGATATAATGACTTAAAGAAGGAGGCACTGCTAGGAGAGCTAGTGCTAGCTAGCTAGCTAGATAGATAAGCTAAGATTAGCTAGCTAGCTAGCTAGCGCTAACGGTTTTAATAAAATTAGAACAGTAGGTCATGATAAACTGATCCAGAGTTGAAGCAGATTATGCAAATGACCAAATGAGGACTTATAAATAGCGCTGGGTCTAATTCATAGTGGTTTAGGGTGAAACCTATGAGAAGAAGAGAAGGAAATGCAGCTACGTCCGACCAGCTCTGCCCCAGCGCGCCAAACCGCTGTCCTGTCCGTTAGGTTTTCCGTTGGATTTTGAATTTGACCGTGTGCGCGCGCGGGCTCCTGTAGCAACGTTGCCAGGTCCTCAACACTCCGCAGACCACAGTGGCTCAAAGCTCGCCCCTATAAGCTGAAACAAGCCCGCATTCAAGCCCCGTTTCATTTTATTACATTTTTCAAACACATGGAAATCCTAGCATGGATTATTTTGCTTCATAAAGCATTTAGAGATGCGTTTTAAAGTATGAAATTTAATATTTCTGAAATTACATTTATTAATGCATATATGCAAATACAGAAGTATCAGTGCCATTAGCTACCAAACTGAAGTTAGGCTTGTTATCTATATATTAAAGACTTTATAAGATTTTATAAAGTGGTACTGAATATTTTCAACAAACTGCATGTTCAGAATTAAAGCGCACAAAAAATATGGCATTTTAGAAATTGGCACGAAGAATGGTTTATAACTTCCTCTACCCTTTACCAGTTTTAATGATGCATTTATTGGTCATACATTGTTTATATATATGTTACATTAAAAAATGAAAAGGTAGGAAGGTGGCAGGTGCAGGTTTAAACCCAACGACTGTAAAAAGCATGGACGACAAGGGTCCGGTTCCTTCTGTTCTATAGAAATCCGAGGTGGAGCCAGACTCGCCGCTCAATCCGTAGAGCGAC
The DNA here is from genome assembly GCF_030463535.1 of Salminus brasiliensis. Classification (NCBI taxonomy): domain Eukaryota; kingdom Metazoa; phylum Chordata; class Actinopteri; order Characiformes; family Bryconidae; genus Salminus; species Salminus brasiliensis. Next base: position 28,676,804 of record NC_132890.1, on the reverse strand, counting down.
CCCCTTCTCCCAGACCAAGCCTCTTATTAGAATGTCTTTGCTGAGCTTACAGCGCAACCAGAAGCAGATCAGTTCATGAATTTCCATCAAATTACAGAACCAGAGTTTAGCTCTGTTTGCTCTTTTGGCTGCTGAGGCGGGCCAAACATTGCAATCCAGTTTAGCCCCCAAGTTGCTGTGGTGACAGCATGTCTAACTACACTAATGTTAGCTGGCTGGCTAACAACTAATTAGATAACATTAACCATTTACGCTAATATCTGACTTACCACAAAACTGCAAAGAACTTAGTACGGAGTGTCTGTTAATGCACCCAACAGCACAACACGGGCACGACATGATAAGTAATAGTAAAATTACTAGTAAGCCCTGGTAGTTGGTCTGTTTTCAGATGTTACAGATAGATAGATAGATAGATAGATAGATAGATAGATTATTTTATTATTATTATTATTTTAGGGGAACCCATTAGAGTCTACTATTAAGGATATGCATATGACATCACTGACGGCAGGAGTTACTGCAACCACGCCCACTGAATGACTGGCAGTGGGTAGCGTTCAGTGTGAATGTCACTAAAACACTAAACGGGTAAGAGCAAGAACATTTAGCAGGAATTCTAAGCTCTCCTTTTACTAAAAGCTGAAAAAAGTTAAGCAAATGGATTGCTGCAATCCTGGAAACAAGTGGGAGCTTACTGTTTTGTGAAGTAATGCTCTGAAAACAGGTGAGGAAAAAACAAGCCCATCGTAGTTGCATGCTAAGTTCGATTAAAAGATAGAGCAAGTAAAACCCAAATGAACCAGTCTACTAAATGTGCCTGAAAACAGTCGAAAATACCCTCTATAGACACACATGGCTAGCATTGTGCTGGGACTCTCGACCACGGATGGCTGTGGCATCACTGAGGATTCTTTAGTAAAAGTTATGGTTGTAAATACACTTGAATTCTTAAAGGTTTTTTTTTTATTAGATTAAGAAGAATGTATTCTACAATAGATACAGGTTAGGGTGGCTCCTCTTCCAGTGCCCCGTCCGTAAACAAAGCATGTGATCACGCCACTGAAGGCCATTCTAGGAGATGTGTTGGAAAGCTGTTGCCCACAAGTCAAATGAAATCCAGTACAGCAGGAGGAAAGAAACCAAAGCAGTTAACTGAAACGGCACTCGAAGAACAATGGCCTACAGAGAACAGCAGGGCGGGAGAGAGGAGAAAAGAACGTTTTTAATATGGCAGTGATTTGTTTTCTGAGACACACCCGCGCTGGCCTGGGAATTGTGGTGTGTGTGAGTGTGTGTTTGTAAGGGTCAGAGTCTTGCCATTAGCCTTGCTGTTTATTAGTGTGTGTGTGTGTATGTTTGCAGGTCTCCGTGAGCAAAACCAAGCACTTAGGTGTAGATATATTGATGTTAAAGAGCCCATACTAATTTTAATAGTTGTTTAATTATTGGTGAAATTGGTGGAAAAAGTTCCTCATTTTTTGAGGAGTTTTTGTCATAACATAAAGTGATGCATTCTTATAGGGTCTAGAACTTCACCTTGCCAGACATGGCCCCCTAAAGCCCGCCCCAGTGACAGGCCTGGCCACGACACACCTCATTCAGCTCTGCAGGTAGTTAGCAGCTCTAGTGGATGTGCTTCAGAGGGAAAATCACAGAACTGAGCTGAAATGAAGCTCTCCAGGACCCGATCACATCAACAGAGGGACCAGATCAGGATAGAGAATGTTCCCAGCATTCCTGTGATGGGAGCTGAGCTGATTGGATCTCTGAGCGGTGATCAGACCCACGCGGTGTGTGTATGTGTGTGTGTGTCACTGTGCTGCCCCTCTGCCTGCTGGAGCTGCAGGATGGAGAAAACAGATGGAGCTGCGTCCAATAACGTGACCTACTTTCACTAGGAATGTTCCTGCTTTTCCTTCTGCACGTGACCCAACACTAGAGAGAGAGAGAGAGAGAGAGAAAGAGAGAGGGAGAGGAGACAGTGGGAGAGAGAGGAAAGAGAAAGAGAGATATCGAGAGTTAGGAGAGTGTGTGAGAGAGAGAGAGAGAGAGAGAGAGACTATTTTTTTAACTTTTGAAAATCCATTATTTGAAGCACGTAATGCTGTGGAAGCACTTAGCATCTACTTCAGGTCAGCCCAGTCAAAACATTAAATAAATAAAACAACCACACAAATGTAACTAAGGACAACAGTAAAACCAGTGGTGAGATCACTGTTGTCTAGAACACCACCTCCCTTCGTACTCCCTGCTTAAAAAAGCCTCCAGGTCTTTCAGTCTTATACAATTAAAATAAGGGCTCAGCAGCCTAATGCACTACCACTGTAACCCCAGGGTCAGGAGTTTGAATCCCAAGCCACACCGCTTTGTCATCAGCAGCCAGAGTCCAAGAGACCACAATTGCAGTGCTGGGTATATGGTGCTCTCCCCCACATCACTTTGAAGCGATGCTGGCTGGCACAGGCATTTGTTAGTTAGTGCGGTGGAGCTGGGGACCTGACGTTTTCCTCAGAGTGACGGCTCCCAGACAGATCGAAATGAGTGGGTGGCTGGCTTCACATGAATCAGAGGAGACGTGAAGCTTTAACCTCCTAGTGTCAGGAGCAAAGCTTTTTGGGGAACAAGTTTATGCCCTCCATCCTCTCAATTCTTCGATGTTCTGTAACTTTTCCTCTGCGTCCCATGACAGAGTTTCTGATCCTTACATAAGACACTAGTTTCATCCCACATTGTGTGGAGCGGAGCTCGCCCGCTTCCCAGCGCTGCCTAGCTCCACTGTTCCTCTCCACATGTGCTCTTCAGAACCCTCCTGGCTGTTTGCCTGCTCCATCAGCAGAATAATTATACCTGACATTAAAACAAGGTCTGTTCTGTCCTGTCACGCCAGGTAACGCCGCCTCCATCAGCCGAGTTCCCCAGACTGCTCAGACTCTACACATTGCTGGCTCCAGGATCGCAACCTCTCCCTTTATAATCCCAAACCCTTCCCTTATCATCCCTCCCTCTCACATCCCTTCTTCCACCCCATTTCAGGATCCTTGGCTTGCTGGGTACTCCACCTGTCATCTCTTTCAGCTCATCAGATGTTCATCTGACACGGCTCCCACACATTCTGCCCCACAGGCTGCTTCTCTTGGCACTAGCCATCTCCTAGGCCCCATGAGTAGATGTATCATCTATGGCACTGCCTCCCTTTCTGGCCATGTCTCAGGACAGTGCTTGAGTGCTTGAGGTTGGCTTTGTCTTTCCCCATCCCATCACCCCTGGTGAACCTCTCTTTCAAAGATGTGCCTGAATTCAGTGCATCCAGGGTCATTCTGGTTTCAGGGCCGGATCTGTTGTCTTTGGATCAGTGGGACCTTATTTAGCTGGTGTTTTCATTTTAAGCTAAGTTCTAAAACGTACCCAGCCATTCTCTATACCCTGCAGAGATTCATATAGCTTTCCCAGTGAGAGCTTGGTATCAAGCAGTGGCGCTGACTGCTGTGTGATCTTGGCAAGATCTTGAAAGAAACCATCCTCCACTTCCTGTGCTTTTGGAAAGCTGATTGTCTGCGTGCAAATTTCAGAGGGCTTACGTACGCGATCCCTTGATTTCTTCTTCTTTACATCCAGTAAGCACTCTGTAGCTCAAAATTACGTTCTTTGCATGACATGGACATTCCTCCAAATGTCACACCAATCATGGGCCTCTAGCATCTCACACAATAGTGTATAGGGGTGTATCCTGTGAGCACTCAGATCAGCCTAAGTCATTCACGGTCCTAACTTCTGTTTTAGCCTGTTTATTCCCCTGAGCTTGCTTCTTCCTTTTATGAGGAACTTTAAAAAGAGACTCATCCTTCCTGTTTACCTCGGATGCAGCCTCCAGCACTGTTTTTCTGGCTGGAGTTGCCTCAGTACAGCTGCACCATACCTGTCTAGCCCGCACTTCTAATTGAGGAATCTTATGTTCTGTGCCTGGATACTGTCAAATCACACTTCTACACAGTTGGTATTGCTGGGAAAAGCTTGTCCACAGCCTCACCGATGAGGTGTCCTGCACCTGTAGGAATCAACTCTTCACAACTCATTAGCCCCTTCTGTGAGCACCATGTAAACCAGCCTCCTAAACTACACCATCGGCTTAACTTTGGGTGATTCACAGCTGAGGGGCATTTCCTCAAATTGATGACTTTCTTAAACTGGGAATTGATGAGTACAATTCCACTCTGAATCATATAATTTTCTACAGCACAGCTGTTAGCAGAGATGATGTTGTTGTGTCAAATGATGACATTTCCCTGCCATCAAACGGCACACCTCCACATTCGCCATCCACTCCACCTCACAGTGGAGTGGGCAGTGGTGGCTCAGCGGTTAGAGCGCCGGGATATTGATAACAAGGTTGTGGGTTCGATTCCCGGGCTCGGCAAGCTGCCACTGTTGGGCCCTTGAGCAAGGCCCTTTACCCTCTCTGCTCCCCGGGCGCTGGAGTTGGCTGCCCACCGCTCTGGGTGTGTGTGTGTACTCACTGCCCCTAACACATGTGTGTGTGTGAGTGTGTGTTCACTACCAGATGGGTTAAATGCGGAGGACACATTTCGCTGTACAGTGACAAATACGTGCACCTTTACCTTTTACCTTTACTCTGTGCCACCGAGTCAGGTTCTCAAAGATGCATTTGCTTTCATAGACGGGTAGTATTAGGATATATTTTTGCAGGATTCCATTCCACACTTTACACTTTACACATTTACACTTTACACTAAATTGTGATCCCAATGTGACCAGACAAGATCCAATTTTACTTTCCTGCTTCTTTCCTTCCTAAACGCACACCAACATGTATCACATCAGCACCACAGCCCTGTGATAAGGTGTCCTAACCTGAAGAATTTAATAAACAGTAAATAAATTGAGGGGGAGGAGCTACAGACCAAACATCTTTCGCAATACCTCATCAATTAAAGCGGCAGCTCATTTACTAATGCTTCTAAGGCTCAGCTTAACTGTTTTGTTGACCAAACTGAGAAGCAAACTGTGAGTTAGGAGAACTTTTGACTAAATTAAGTTGAGTTAACTAAAAAAAATCCACTCCGGAATCAAGTACTGCATCATTGTGAATTGGCCTCACCTTATTTTCTTACAGTGTACCACTTACCACCGCACATGCACACGAGAGAAAGAGCGGGAGAGAGGGAAGACAAGAAAGAGATACAGATGAGAGATACAGAAGAGCGAGAAAGAGTGGAGAGAGAATGAAAGACAAGAAAAGAAAAAGAGAGAGTGGACAAGAAAGAGAGAGGGCTATGAAAGACAGAGTAGAGAGAGAGAAAGAGAAAGAGAAAGACGAGGAAAGGAAAGAGAAAAGAAAAAGTGAGAGAGAGGAAAGAATGATAAGGAGAAGTTGGGGGAAAGAGAGGAATACAGAAAGGAATGAGAGAGAGAGGAAGGAGAGAGAGCACGAGAGGGAGTATGAAGCAGCCATTTCACTGAAACTTTCTCACAGTGTTTATTATTTTTGGCAGTGCAGTGTGTGTCTCGATTCGTTTCCTTTTGTCTAACACACTTTCTCTTTTAGGCGCTCGGAGGGGAACGAAGGGGGGTCACACGCACAAACACATACACATTGAGACACATCATCATTACAGGACACAATTTATCATTATTAATTAAACTCCAGCCTAAAGGACAGCACTCAGCAATGCAGATGTTATTCATAACAACATAAACCACAAACACAGAGTGGAGCATTGCACTGTTACACACACACACTTCAGGAATCAGCAGTCTAATGCATACCACCAAACACACCAGCCACCCCTCCTCCCCGTATCAGCAGAGGACCATTACAGTCCGATGCTGTGTGTAAGAGGCAGACATGTGCATCAGTGTTTTCCCCTGAAATGTATTATATATATACATACTGGACATATACACTGATCAGACAATACATTATGACCACCTTGTTCCTTAATGCGCCACCAAAACTGCTCCCTCCACAAGACCTCTGCAGGTGACATCTGAAACCAAGATGTTCCACAGATCCAGTAAGCTGTGAGGTGGAGCATGACTTGTTCCAGTGCCAACTGTACACATGCAAGATAAAAAAACAGGACTAGGACAAGGCCACCTTTTTCAATCACTCCAAGGTCCAGTTGCACTGGGTCAGCATGGACACTCTGCTGTAGCTGCACAGCACTATACTCAGCAGGGGATGCTGCACTGTCAGTTGAGACAAATTCCTCCCGTGATCATCATTAAAGCCCCTGGGAACACATTTTGATGTTTAAATTTTTATAGAGAAAAATAGAACATTTAATAAAACACAAAGCCAGACTTATTTAAACAGCATGGCTCATTTACATATATCAGTCTTACAGCAACACTGTGTTAAAATAACAGATTCAAAATTATTGTGATGTTCCACTGACCAGTAATAAAGAAAATAATGTCTGTAAAAGAATGTATAGTGTTACTCCAGACTCAGCATGATGCTAAGTGCATTATGTAACTCTGGTGAAGCGGGCAGGATAAAGGATGCGTAACTCATATTTATAGAGTCATATTTGCATAAAATCCAGTTACAACTCTACCGCCTCTACCATGCACATGGTTTGTATCTCTCAGCTCATTCAAAAAAACGTGCCCTTTAGTGGTGGCTCAAAGTGCAAATTACACTTCGCGAATACAGAGAGAGGCCAGAATGAGGAAATGCCAGTCTTCCATAGAGTAGCTTTAAAGGCAGAGCAACAGAAACAGTCTGTTTCATTCTTGTGGATAAAGAGAGGTAGGAAAATGTTCATGTAAAATGAATTATGACTATTTTTGGAACATAAAACCAAACCAAATCTCATAAGTGGACCTCAGGGAAAAAATAAAACACAAGAAAAATGGACCTTGAAAAAAATCTAATAATTTATCTGTGTCCTTAGAACGTCTAACCTTGATAATGATGGCAGTCAGTTAAGCCAGAAATATTCCACCCTGCTTTGTTCCTCTCTCTGTCAACTACAGTGTGATGGGGTTGGATTTCTCAGTGTTGTTTGGCACAGAAAGATAAATATGGTTACTGAGGTTGGGAAATCTGGTTTTGGTTAGTGAAATATTTAACAGAAACTATGGAGACAGAAAAACTCATTCCTTTACATGGGAAAAATTGAAATTGTGTTTTTGGCTCCAACCTTGTGAAATTTCTCACCACTGCCAATTTCAAAGAAATGGCAAATTCACATGAATTAAGCCACTCTGCACTTTACTTTCTGGCTGGATTTACAGATACACTAAGACTTAAAACTCAATTCAACTAAATTATTCTGTAGAGTTTAAAACCTCCGGTTGTTTTGTTTCAACTTAGCAGCAACCATCATCCCGTCACGGAAAAATAATTTCCTTTTATTTTGTAAAGTAGACCATGCTCCACAGTGTGAGAATCCTTTCTGCTTTTCTTTAGCAAACACATTTTGTGCAGTATAGTATGCTAAAATAACTGCTACTAGGTGCTGATTGGTTGGTATTACTACTACCAATTGCTGATTGGTTGGCATCACTGCTACTGAGTGCTGTTGACAAATTAGAATTCTGCACAAAAGCTCCATAGAAACTGCAGCGTTTGATCAACTCAGAGGATATCAATGAGGGGCTACAATTCATCAGGTTCTAGTACATCAGCAATGCATAGTATACTGTTAGCACTGCACACTACTGCACTTAAAGCAGTTAGCACACTAGAGAACTCCTCGATTTGAGATACAGACAAAATGCAGACAAACAAACAAGTGATATTTCTCAGCCTTTGAAATGTTGGTAAAAGCAGAGTGTTTTGGATTTTACTGAAACATTTGTGACATTCCTGCGTGCTGAGATACACACATGTGTGTTTCTGCTGGAGAGGATGCTTCACCCCCCAAATGGTCTCTCTCTCTCTCTTTCTCTCTTGCTCTTTCTCTCACTTCTTTTCTATCCTTCACCCTCTCTCTCTCTCTCTCTCTCTCTCTCTCTCTCTCTCTTTCTCTCTCTCCCCCTCTCTCTCTCTCTCTCTCAGTTTTTGCGTCTTTGGGACTCAGAGTGTCCTTTCACATTTTTGACCATCTACGGCCTGGAAAACATTCTGTTCTGGGTTTACCCCACGGTGCTTCACCCAGCACACACACACACACACACACACAGCTCTCAGTGGAGGGTTAAGTATCCCACTAACACTTGTTGGCTGAGTGAGTGTATGTGATGTGTAAGAACAGAACATAAATAGAAAGATAGAGAGGCTTTAGGGAGAGTATATTTGACACAGAGCGAGAGAGAGAGAGTAGAGCTGGACTGTGAGGTGAGTGTTATAGGTTTTGGTTTATGTTTCGGATCATTAAACTGTTGCTCTGCTGACTAAAGACTTGTACTGCCACGGGTCTGTCAAATGACCAGCTGAGAAAGAGAACGAGAGAGAGAGAGAGAGAGAGAGAGAGAGAGAGAGATAGAAAGAGAGAGAGAGAGAGTGTGCATGTGTGAGTATGTGTGTTGGCTCAGGAACAGTGTGTTTCATCTTCATTTCCCGAACTCCATTCGCCCACTCGTCTGGTCACTTCAAAGATTCTGGGTAACACAGCTCACACACTGTACACTTTCTTTTCCTACAGTCCCAAACCATTACCTTTCACTACAACTTTAACCCCTATCCTCTATCTATCCTCCTCTATCACAAGTCCTAATCCCATAACCTAAACCCTATTCCTAAACCCCAACCCCTATCACTAACTCTAAAATTAACCCCTATTTCTAATCCCCTAACCCAATACCCTAAACCCTGTATTCTAACCCTAAACTAATCCCAATTCCTTATCATCGTTCCCCAATACCCTAACCCCTATATCCTAGCTCTTCAACGAGCCCCTATTCCTAATCCCTTAACCCCTAACTCTAACACAAACCTTTATCCCACAGTCTCTATGCCCTAACACCTATTCCTGACTATCTCCTAACTAGCCTTTAACCCCAGTTCCTAACCAATTGTAACTTTACCTCTGTATCCATAAAGCCTATTCAGACTGTTGCCAGACAGTAACGGTAAAGGTAATCTCAGCAGAGTCACACAGTGGTAGATTAAACCACAAAGAGAATCTGAGAGGAGTTCATCAGCAGTGAACCCGTAAATTCTGTGGGGGTGTTAATCAAGTAAAGACTGACCATCTTCACTGTGTCTGTTTCTTATGTCAAAATGAAACACACACACACACACACACACACACACACACATACACACACACAGCATTGTGTTTAAAGTGTCTCTCCATCTGCTTCCACTCTCTCTGTCAGGAAGCGATACTATTGTGCCCTTCCTCAAACATGACTGTGTGTGTGCATGTGTGTGTTTTGGTTGCTCTGGTGTGCATTAGGGACCCACATGCACACACACATACACACACAAACACACACACACACACACACAATAATAGTAGGCAACAGCCAGAAAACGTGACTCAGTGCATTTGTACCATACGGGGGGTGATGAGCAAAAACAGTGTTTACTTCCCTCACCCAGCAAAGCCAACTTCACACACTCCACACATGCAGCACATGCATCCCACAAACACACTGCAATCTTTCTCCACACACTCTTCAAATTTTCCAAAAAACACCCAAAACAAGTGTAAACACCCTACAAACAAAGCTAAACTAAATACTCCACAAACACTCTTTAGCATTTTTTAAGAAGTAAACAATGCTAACGCAAGCTAAAATCACATGCACAGGTAGCATTATCCTGTTGTGAACAAATTTATATGACCATCTAGAGCAAGACAGCTTTTAAGTGGATAGCAAGGTAATGGATAAGTTTGGGCAGCAGGATCAGGTCATCTGAGAACATGGGGGTGAGAAAGAAGGAGGAACAGAAATGAATGGAAAGGGTTTTGAGGGTTATAGCAAATGCAGACAAATGCATACAGATGGAGAATGCAGGAGAAACTGGTCCAGAGGGCAGGCAGCAGCACCCAGCTGCAACCGGACTTGCGCCAACATTGAGTAGACAGCAAGGATAGGACAGTTCAGCACATGGTGGAGAGACAAAAAGAGAGTGTTTAAGAGTACTTAGAGAGTCTGGTGGACAGAGAATTTGTAGTAGTAAAACAGGCTACATCAACTGTGAGCATGAACCTGTGATGTTTGACCAAAAGCTTACTAAAATAGGTAAGTTTCTTTAAACACTTCACTATAACACCTCCCACACACACTCTATGGAACTTTGTAATCGCCTTTTCTCGCACATCATCTCCCACAATAACACACACACACACACACACACACACACACACGTAAAACACTGTAAGAGTAAAAGCATGTTCGACCAGCTTCCCTCTGTCCTCACTCCTCCTCTCCACCACAGAACAGAGAATGAGCTCACACTGAACTCACCCTAAACACTCTACCCAACATAAATAATGACCTACTGTATGATCTCATCACTCACACACACACACACACACACACACACACACACACACACACACACACAGGATTCGTATTCATTAGCATTACATTTAAATCTGACACTGTAGACTAACAAAGTCTCTCTCTCTCTCTTCTCTAAGTCTCTATCTTCTCTTTATCTCCATCCTATCACTCTCTCTCAAGTTCACACTCTCTATTTGCCCTCTCTCTCTCGTTCCATCCTTATTCACTATCTGTCTCCTCTCTCTTAGTCATGAATAGACAAAAGTATTAACCCCTAGGTTAACTCTAGGTTTATTATTTGGTTCTCATTTCTAATGCAGAAACTACTATGTAGCATGCGGTAACCATTTAGCATATTACGTGGAGTCCCACAGGGTTCTATTTTAGGCCCTATAAAACTGATGTTCCTGTAGTCTCTACAAGAAAATAGTCTCTACAGAATTACACAAACATTCAAATAACAACAAGCATGCAGTCACGAATGTGCACGCACGCACGCACGCACACACACACACACACACACACACACACACACACACATATGCAACAACACTCATCTGTCAACAAAATATTTCATGGCTTGTGTCAGTATTGGCTTGTCGTGATCGTAACTCAATGAGCATCATAACAGTGTGTTTACTCGCTGTCAGAGCAGCAGCTCATCAGTTCACACTGACAGTCACCCCTGCTGCGCCGATCTGCACCAGGATTACATGCTCACATTTATACGCCTCTTATACGCCTACTTTTGTTCATCCCTTATACAAAGTGTTCTTTGAGTGATGCCCCAGGCAAACTACGTTTTTACATAAAGAACATCAGTTAAAGATTCTTTAAAAACCTTTAAAAGGTTCTTCACACCCACACATCTCTTTTACACACAATGGAGCCTCATTCACAAATATAATGATAATTTGACCATGTGGGGACTAAATGGTTAGCCCAACTGGTAACCAAAAAGCATTGTTCATGTTGTCCATGTCGATGTTGGTGGTTGTTCACCAAGGTCCCACCAGGGTCAGTGATGGGACCACAAGGGGTTAAACATGGGGCCCATATGAGTTGAACACTGTACATTGGGCATAGATGGGACCCATGTGAGATTAAGGAGGGCTGCAATGATGAGGCCTATCTGGGTCACAGTAACAACATGTACAAGCCAGCTCAGAGCCCATGCCCTTTTGGAACTTACCCAGCCCATGTTCCACCCACGTGTTGGCTGGAATCTTCATAGGGATTTTTTTTAAGGATGTTCTTAGGAAAAGTCTTAATAAAAAGTCTACGTCAGATTCATGATGTGCTTGTAAACAGCTGAATTGTTCTGAACAGTTCTGTTGGATCCCCTTGTCCTTGTAAATTGATCAAATCCCAAATTTGAAAACATGGCTGAATTGGTCAGAATTTTTATGAAAATTGCACAAGTGTTTTTTTTAGTTTCTTAAGAACGGTTGATAAATAAGACCCATGATTCTGTTGGGAACAAAAAGTGTTTTTTCTATGACATCTCTCAAACGAGCCCTCGTAGCACCTTTATTTTAAGAGTGTAAGTATCTAATGAAGGCTCTGAAGAATGAGATGATGTGCTTAGTTTTTCCTGACCTTGGCTGCTGGGTTTTGGCAGGAAGGCCAAATACTAGAATGTTGCAGTATTCTAACCTGGATGTTGTGAATGTGTGAATAAGTGTTTTGGCATCTGATTCAGGACAGTCTGAGAGAGTGAATCACACGGTAAAGGGGGCCAGTAAAATGCCTCCAATTACTTGATTTCCTAGAACGAAACACATGACCTGGATTTGAACTGCTGCCAAGGTCCACGGCAGTGATTCTATGTCACCACAGTGAGGCAGTGCTGGTAAGTCAAGCACATGTCCACACGGTCAGCCCTGCACACTCTAATTCAGGAAAATTGAAGGCACTCCTACAATCATAAAAAGGGTTCTTGGCTCCTGAGTGGTGCAGCTGTCTAAGTGCTGGCACTGTTGTAGGGTGTTGCAGGTTCACTCCTCCTTCATTATGCCATAGCCATCTGTTACCGGGAGTTCCAAAGAGCAAAAACTGGGTACTGTATGGCCCTATCGAGTTCTTGGTGCTATACAGGGCCATATTTGAAGAGGTTCTATATAGAACCATTTACAGACCATGTTTACTAATCTGGAGGACTTTTAAGCATCCAAATTGTTATTTGTGTTGTTATGAATCTAAATAGAAATATTGTCTATTAGAACTATTAAAGAATACTTTTGTTGAAGTGAATATTAATAGCACTCTAAATGTAGATATTGTGATATACACTGAGGTGGAGCTACAGTCTCTCATTAGGGTGAATATTAATAACACTCTAAATGTAGGTATTGTGATATACACTGAGGTGGAGCTACAGTCTCTCATTAGGGTGAATATTAATAACACTCTAAATGTAGGTATTGTGATATACACTGAGGTGGAGCTACAGTCTCTCATTAGGGTGAATATTAATATTACTCTAAATGTAGATATTGTGATATACACTGTGGTGGAGCTACAGTCTCTCATTAGGGTGAATATTAATAACACTCTAAATGTAGGTATTGTGATATACACTGAGGTGGAGCTACAGTCTCTCATTAGGGTGAATATTAATAACACTCTAAATGTAGGTATTGTGAAATACACTGAGGTGGAGCTACAGTCTCTCATTAGGGTGAATATTAATATCACTCTAAATGTAGGTATTGTGATATACACTGAGGTGGAGCTACAGTCTCTCATTAGGGTGAATATTAATAACACTCTAAATGTAGGTATTGTGATATACACTGAGGTGGAGCTACAGTCTCTCATTAGGGTGAAAATTAATTACAGTCTAAATGTAGGTATTGTGATATACACTGAGGTGGAGCTACAGTCTCTCATTAGGGTGAATATTAACACTCTAAATGTAGGTATTGTGATATACACTGAGGTGGAGCTACAGTCTCTCATTAGGGTGAAAATTAATTACAGTCTAAATGTACATATTGTGGTATGAATGAGGTGTGATGTACAGACTCTTAATTTATGTAGATTTTTTTATGTAGAGTTCTGAAAATCTTGTCCAATAGAGCAACATCAGCTAGAACACATTAGTGGGTGGCACCTGGAGAGGTCAGTTGGGGACAGTTGTGTTTTGCTGAGAGGTCGGTTATATGTTTTTTCTTTAGGGCAGTGGGAAGTGTTTCAGGATGGAGAGCTGCGGGACTGAACAGAGAACTGGACAAAACCCACACTCAGACAGCAGGGTTTAAGAAAGATTAATGAAAACACACTAATTAGGCTTCTGACAAATGGCAGGAGAGAGAAGGGGAGGATGAAAAGAGGGAGGAAGATATTTCATTCTGAAATCATCCAAGAGAAACACACAACTCTCCTGTGAGCAAACGTGAGCACATACAGAGCGCATACAGAGAGAAACAAAGGGGAAAGAGAGGAATGCTGTGAATGTTGCATTTTCTCAGTGCTCCCATCCAGAGGTGTGATACCGCTCTCTCATTTCTTGATAGTTTGGCAAAACATTTATTGGCTTAATTTCTCCTTTTGTTCAACAGCTAGTCAATCAGCTGAGACACATTGCCTGAAGTTTCTGCAACTATGACACTAACATAGCTAACAAGTAATGGTCACTTATATTCGACCTGTTAGCATGGTGCTAACAGCATGCCTAAATTATCACCCACTCTCCTCAGACTGTGCTGTTCAGTCATTTCTAACGGACGTCACACTGAATGACTCACTGTTTTCTAGAAAGATTGGTGGACTATACGCTTTCATTATGTGAAATCATTCATCAGCTGATCAGAATCATTGCTCATCAGAATTATTCAGTATCTACTCGGAATTATTAAGTATTCACTAGGTATTATTAAGTATTCGCTAGGTATTATTCAGTATCTGCAATAAACTATTCTGTATGTACTGTGAATTATTTAGTATGCACCATGATAACTGAGCATCTATTATGAATTGTTCAGTATCTACTAGGAATTATTCTTATAATTATACTAAGCATTTATAACTATAAATGATTCAATATCTTCTAATAATTATTCAGCATCCACTATGGATTTAGAATATCAGCGTTTCTTAAGAAGATATATTGAATGTATTTGTATAAATCATTGGGATGGTCATGCCAATGCAGTGCGCTGTTTTTTTCCCACAATCCTCTGCTCTCTCTAACTGCCAAATGTGTCAGTGCTGCAGCTGAGGAATGCTGGAGAAAAATCCTCTTCAGTTCATTTAGCCCCCACCCAGTCACACACACACACACACACACACACACACACACACACACACAGATGGAAGGAGAAGTTGAAAACACCTTTATTTGCAGAATGTCACAAAAGTTCTGTAAAAACACATTTTTAAACATTATATCAAAAAAGCCATTAGTGAGAAAACCTCATTGAACTCATTAGTCGTCGACTTTCACCAGTAGCATTTCTTTTCTTTGCTCAAAATTATTCTTCTAAAATAATGTGTTTATTATTGTTCTTTTCCCCTTTTTGGTTTACTAATGTTTATATTACTAAAACCTTAAGCTTCAGTAAAAAGCATCAAGTGAAATATAATATAACGATAGTATATAGTGTGTAGTGCACAGTGTGTGTAGTGTGTAGGTTATAGTATGTAGAATGCAGTGCACATTATAAAGTGTGTACTATATACAGCAGTGTATGGTATATACATATATAGCATGTAATGTATAATGCAGTGTGTGCTATAACATGTTTAGTATATAGTGTGCATGGTATGGTGTGTGCTATAAAGTGTGTATAGCATATAGTGTGTAATGCATAGTGTGTAGGATATAGTATGTGTGTATAGGATAGGGTATGTAGTGCAGTTTGTACAGATATGCATAAAACACAGGTCTATGACTTTTCTTAAAGACATAATGTTTAGTCTGAGGGCAGAGGGTAGGGAGTGGGTCTCCCATATATATTTAATGGGTGGGTGTCATTTGTTCCTCTGGTGTGCATTCAGAGGTGCAGGATCGCCCTCTGGTGGCTGGTGGCTGGAGGTTACTAGGGTAATTAATCTATTAATCAGTCACATTAATATCACATACACTACATGTCCAAAAGTTTGTAGACACCTTCTCCTTCAGAGCTGTTTTTACAAGAAAGGGTAATAATAGGGAGCTTGTTTTCGCTTTGCTGCAGTAACAGCCTCCACTCTTCTAAAAAGGCCTTGCAGGTATTGGTAATAGATGATTATATTAATGAGCTCATGTTCCATGTGTTTCTATGTACAGTGAGTCCAAGAAGTATTTGATCCCTTGCTGATTTTCTTTGTTTGCCCACTAATAAAGACACTATCCTTCTGCACTTTTAATGGTAGATATATTCTAACATGGAGAGACAGAATATCAAGACAAAAATCCAGAATATAATTTTAAAGAATATATTTTAATTAATTTGTATTTCAATGAGGAAAATAAGTATTTGATCCCTCTTGCCAAACACACTCAATACTTAGTGGCAAAGCCTTTGTTTGCAAGCACAGCGGTGAGACGTTTGTTGTAGTTAACCACAAGTTTAGCACACACACCAGGGGGAATTTTGGCCCACTCTTCTTTGCAGATCCTCTCTAAATCATGAAGGTTGGTGGGCTGTCGCTTGGCAACTCTGACCTTCAGCTCCCTCCATAGATTTTCGATCGGATTGAGGTCTGGCGACTGGCTGGGCCACTCCATGACCTTAATGTGATTTTTCTTGAGCCAATCCTTTGTTGCCTTTGCTGTATGTTTAGGGTCGTTATCATGTTGGAAGACCCAACCACGGCCCATTTTCAGATCCCTGGCAGAGGGGAGGAGGTTGTCCCTCAGGATTGTGCGGTACATGGCTCCATCCATCTTCCCAGTGATGCGGTGAAGTAGCCCTGTACCCTTGGCAGAGAAACACCCCCAAAACATTATGCTTCCACCTCCATGCTTGACGGTGGGCACAGTGTTCTTGGGGTCATAGGCAGCATTTTTCTTCCTCCACACATGGCGGGTGGAGTTGAGGCCAAAAAGTTCAATTTTGGTCTCGTCTGACCACAAAACCTTCTCCCAATAACTTGGTTCATCTTTCAAATGATCATTGGCATACTTGAGGCGCGCCTCCACATGTGCTCTCTTCAGCAGGGGTACCTTTCGGGCACTGCAGGATGTGAATCCATTGTTGCGCAAAGTGTTGCCAATTGTTTCCTTGCAAACTGTGGTCCCAGCTGCCTTCAGGTCATTTGCTAACTCCTGCCGAGTGGTTGCAGGACGATTTCTGACTGTTCTCAGCATCATTGCCACCCCACGAGGCGAAATCTTCTTTGGAGCACCGGGCCGAGGTCTGTTGATTGTCATGTTATACTCTTTAAACTTTCTGATAATTGCACCAATAGTTGTTACTTTCACATCCAACACCTTACCAATCTTTTTGTAGCCCATTCCAGCTTTGTGAAGGTCAACAATTCTGACTCTGAGGTCCTGTGACAGCTCTTTGGTTTTACCCATGTTGGAGACTTGAAATCTGTGTAATCTGTCTGATTCTGTGGACAGGTGTTTTTCACACAAGTGATTAGTGAGAACAGGTGGCTTCAGGTCAGGTAACAAGTTGATTGGGAGTGTCTAACTGGTCTGTAAAAGCCAGAACTGCTAATGAATACTAAGGGATCAAATACTTATTTCACTCCATGAAATACAAATCAATTAATATATATTCCTTAGATTTATTTTCTGGATTTTCTTTTTAATATTCTGTCTCTCCATGTAAGAATACATCTACCATTAAAAGTATAGAATGATCATGTCTTTATTAGTGGGCCAACGAAGAAAATCAGCAAGGGATCAAATACTTCTTGGACTCACTGTATATGTATTTAATGTTTCTACATGGGTAGCGTGGCACACTAAACTGACAAGATGCCAGCCAAAGTTTAGATCAGGACAACATGGGCTGTTCATTATTAAAGGACTTACTAGGACTTATTAGGACATACTATGCGAAGTTTGCTAATAGCAACCCAGACAAGAAGAGGAGAGCGGGCCATTGTCATTTTGGCATCTTCTATTCCTGGTCAGAGTCACAGTGGACAGGGCAGTCATCAGCGGTTCTGATTCGCCTGCTTCCCCTTAGGCCATAAACACAGTGCAGTGATGTAAGGGGGGGCTGAGGGTGGACTTCCATATTGAGCATGCGATTTTATATATATATATATATATATATGCGAAGTTATATTTCTACATAGTAAAAATGTACCTGTGTGTAGGAAAATACTAGAAAATGAACAGATCCAACAATCAGGACACTCATTACTCATACTGAGCAAATGAATTATTAATTGAAAGGGGTGTGTTCAAAATAATAGCAGTGAGGAACAACAGGTGTCAATTGTAATTGTTTATACTGCAATTCCTTCTGAAATACTGGGAAATCAGGTTCTTCTAGACATTGTTCTGATGAACATGCTATAAATTATAAGCTGCTCAAAATGATTTCAAACGCCTTGAAGTGGCAACCAAAACCTGAAAGACATGGAAGGATGCAGGAAACTACCGTTCGAATGGATCGAAGAATAGCCAAAATGGCAGCCAATGATCACCTTTAGAAAGATCAAGGAAGATCTGAAGATCAGTGAGTACTGCCACAATCAGAAGATGATGAAGCCAGCAAGAACTCCCTGCAAAGTGCTGCTGTTCAAAAAAGCAAGCAAACAAACATGTCCAGAATAGGTTCAAATTTGGAAAGAACCCATTGATTAGCCCAAAGAGAAATGGTGCAAAACATTTTGTGGACTGACTAAAGCAAATCTTATTGGGTGTAGTGGCCGGAGACAACCCCTGAGTACTCAGAGTTCAAGCCACACTCCACTGTGAAGACTTGGTGCTGCAAAAATCCTGATATGGGGACGTTTCTCATTCTGTGTTGTTGGGACGATTTATTGCATATGAGGGATCATGGATCAGTTTGAGTACATCAAAACACTGAAGGATATCATGTTGCTCTATGCCAAAGAAGAAATGCTATTGAAATGGGCGTTTCAACACAACAATGTTCTGAAGCACAGCAGTAAGCAAACAATATCTTGGTTACAGACAAACAGGATTGAGGTAATGGAGTGGCCATCCCAATTCCCTGACCCCAATCCCATAGAGAACTTGTAGTGGAACATCAAAAATGTGGTTTCTGAGGCAAAACCCCAAAAATACAGAACTGAATGTAGTCCACTGTAGTCCAGTCGTCCTGGACTGAAATACCTGTTCAGAGGTGCCAGAAGTTTGTCGACTTAACGCAACAGATTCTCAATAGCAGTAGTTATGCCACTACACATTAGCTCAGTAATTTAAAGTAATGTGAAATCTCAACATTTGTTTCAGTTTATTTATTACATACATTGTTGAGGTTTTATAACATTCCCTCTTCTTTACTGATGTATACCAAAAACTGGATACATTAAGGTCATGTTTTCATTTAGAATTAATAATAATAATAAAACATATTGCCTCACTTATAGTGGTTCAAATGATTTTGAGGGCTGCAGCTTCCGAATACTGAAACCTTTATTACTTTGTTTGTTGTCGTCATCATTTTAAAGTGAACCCATCAGGATGTATTTAAAACCTAACTTTACTGGAGAGTTAGCTTGTTACTTGTCTGGCTTGCTGTGTACTTGTTCTACCTAGAGAAGTCAAAAACATATTTGCATGGTTGACCCTATGCTCTGATCCCGGCTTTGTAAGCTGAGATATGTGAAGAGCTTCAGTTAAATACAATGGTCAGTGTAAATTTGAACCTGTCTGTAGGCCTGGGCTGTGTACAGTATTGCTATTATATATTCATTAACAGTATCTACTGTAAACAAAATAAAAGTTTCCCACAGAATTTGAGATTAATGCTCCAACTGCAGATAAACAGCAAGAATCCACACATGAGAGTTAAATAAATGAGCTGAGACTCCAGTGCAGCTAGTTTCATTAAAAGAGTTTAATGGTTTTAATAATTGGTCAGGAGAGGCCATAAAGAACATTTACTGCGTGAGAGGCATCTTAAATAGCCATAGAAACACAAGCAGCACAATAAACTGAAGATACTTCATAGAACCATTTTTTCACATTAGTTACAGAGGTTTCGTTGCTATTATTTACAAATTATTTATAGTGCAAAGAACACACGCGACCGTCAATAAACAAGAGGGAAGGGAAGCGGGGCTGACAGAAACCTGCCTACAGATACTAGTAACACACAGAAAAGTGTCCTATACATTTACTGCTCTGTGTGTGTGTGTGTGTGTGTGTGTTTCTCTGGACACAACAGCACCTGTAGGCCCACTTTAATGTTGATCACATTTCCACCAAAACTGAAGAAAAGCAACAGTTCAGCAAAAATCTGCAATTTACCCAGTTTTCCCCACCTTACCACAATTGTAGTCAATCAACCCATTCAAGCTGGTTTGGGATCTCAGGTTTGCTTCATTTGATTTACATAGGAGCTACAATGCTTTTTAAAAGGCACTCTGTAGTGCTCAACAATGTTCATATGATCCATGGAGTCGTTGTGACAGACTGTAATACACTACAGGACGTGTAGGGGGTGATATTGCTCCGGTTTCCAGAGCACAGTAAAAAACAAAACTCTGAATGACAGTGACAGGGCTTGAAGAAAGTGCAGTTAACACCACGCTAACTTCTAATCAGGGGGGGGGGGGGGGGTTCTGTTACATGTCAACTACATTAGCCTCGTAGCTTTAGCAAAAGCTTTAGTTTTGTAAGTTTAGACACCAAACGCGTCTCGGCTGATCGGCTATATTTGGAGTAAGAGGGGAAAACTGGCTACACTTCATTTCTGTCAAGCTACCACTTTAACAAGAGCCCAGGTTTGGATTCTGTCTTTACATATTTACAGTTCATACCAACTGCATAATTCCTTCACGTTTTATTGGTTAGTTTGTAATCCACAGCCATGTAACACTCAGACAAGAGGAGAGTAGAAAACTCAGCTAATCTTAAACAGCTCTAAAAATGTGTGCAGAGGCTCTCTGGGCCATAGACAGCAGGCCAGACCACCGGTCAATAAATCTCTGACCTCACAATGATTTGATCCTGTTCCTTTAAGAAACGATCCACTGTATCAACCTCCAATTTTGACACAATTCTTTTGGTCTGCTTCAGAATCATTATCAAAACAATAAAAAAAAAAATAGAAATTTACTTTCAAAAACAGAACAAATATCATTTTATATTATATAACGTTTTTTTTTGTTTTTTTTTCATTGATTATTAAAATGCAAAAATCAGAACCTAATGGATTCATGGTGAAATTGACGAGTACAATGATGGTCAAATTGTGAGATATGAATCAAATGAAATTAAATTGAATCGTGATTAAACTGTTACATGAAATGAGTCATAGTGAAATTAACATAACTCAACTGAATCAGAGTGAATTAGAGATAACTAAATCATAGCGAAATTGCATCAATAGAATTGAATCATGGTGGTGAAAAAAGAAACATGAATCAAATCGTGGTAGAAATTAAATAACTGAATCAAAAAGTGGTGGAATGAAGGTAACTAAACTGTATCATGATGACATTCTGTTCATTGAACTGAATCAGGTGAATTTAAGATAATTGAATTGAACTGCAGTGATATTTAATGATTCACTGAACTGTTTCTATAAGAATCATAACTGAATAGAACCATTTTGAGGTCAGACACTTACACTCCTGACCAGGATGTAGTTTTATGCTGCTGCTGTACAAAACTATGGCCTGAACCCAAGCACCACGATTAAAATGCTACTGCTAATCAGAACCCGACCACAGACGTCCACCTGAACGGAGAAAACACGATCACACCTGCAGAGAGCTCAGTAATAACAAACACACCTGCAATCAGGTAAAGACCCCAAACACAAAGGGAGGTGGAGAAAACCCAGGACACACAGAGCAACGCAAACAAAATCACTCCTGGAAAAGGCCAACGTCACCTGCTTCCTCTTCTTTATCTAAGCACGATAAATAACAGACTCAGCTCATTAGAATCACCTGTACAGGTTATATATACACACACAGGTTTGTTCAGATTAACTCTCATTAGTTCTGTTCAAATTCACAATCTTTCATTATTAGCGAGGTGACCAACACACAGACAGCTCCTTTCTTCTGTTTCCTCTTCTCCTCTAATCTCTCTCTCTGGGTGGGGTGTGCTTGATGATGTCAGAGAGAGGTGAAGCCCTGCTGTCTGTGACACTAATTTATTATCTGCTCATAACGTCTTAAACAATAAACAGCAAAGAATAAATAATTGAGCAAAGCTATTAAACTACGCAAAACACACAAAGAGGTCTGTACAGGCCTCTACAGCGGACAGGAAGCGTATGTGTGTGTGTGTGTGTGTGTGTGTGTGTGTGGGGAGAGATAAGTCGATATCCCAAAAGGCAAGTCTTCCTCATTATCATCATCATCATTATTATCGACCAGGTTGTTTATTTCTTTTCATTCGAGTATGAAAAGGGTGACAGACTACGCTCTGTGTGTGTGTGTGTGCGCGCTGACTGCATGGTGACAGAACCTTGGGTGTGTGTGTGTGTGTGTGTGTGTGTGTGTGTGTGTGTGTGCGCGCGCGCGTGTGTGTGTGTGTGTGTGCGTGTGTTTGGTCAGTCCTTGTTGTTTTCCTGAGATTTGGTTGCTGTAAGAAAAATGCAAGATAAGCTGTGAAGAGAACACTGCAAACAAACCATGTCCAGCTACATTACTGGCCATTTTATCAGAAACACCATATAGGTGGACTTTATAGGTGTGCAGTTACAAAGTGTTGCCCACCTGTTGCAGCACAGTTTGTCCCCAAACCATCCATCTCTATATGCCGCCTACAGTCTGGAACTGAAACCTGTAAAGTGCATTTACATAGAACGTGTTTCTGATAAAATGGCCAGTAAATGAAGCTACAGAGTAAATGGATTGACTGAACTGGAAACCGTGTGCCTATGCATATGCGTGTGTGTGTGTGTGTGTGTGTGTGTGTGTGTGTGTGTGTGTGTGTGTGTGTGTGTGTGTTGCTCCCTCAGTTGTTCTGGGCCTCTGGTGTCTTCTTGTCGCCCACAGTCGGTTCTGCAAGATCCGACAGATCAACCTCATCTTCATCATCACTTGCGCCACCCACATCTTCCTCCTCCTCCTCCTCCTCCTCTTCTTCCTCCTCCTCCTCGGAACCGTGGCGGCTCTTGCCAGTCAGCTGCAGGTTCTCCAGAGTGGTGCTGACCCAGGTTTCGATCATACTGCTGAGTGGGGGCACCTCCACAAGGATGGGCTCTGGAGTGTAATCCTCATCGTCCTCCTCCTCTTCCTCCTCCTCCTCCAGCATGCCAGGGACAAGTGTGCTGCTGGTGCTGGTGATTGAAGAGTTCAGCAGGCCTCTGCAGCTGCCGTCCAGAGACCCTGTCTCCGTGCTCTGCTGCGACGCCCACTCCAGGCGGTCCTGCCCCTCCGTCCCAGCGGGGTGTGTGTGAGTGGGCTGAGCAGCCGTGGGGTCCACAGGCAGAGTGCTTGAAGTCCTTTCACTGTCTTTTGAGACGCTGGCCGTTTTGCTGCTGGCTTCATGCTCCAATGGCTCCAGAGCGTCTGAACTCTCCACCATCGTACGCCAATTAGTTTCTGAACACAGACAAAGAATACACACCAAATTACAATAGTTCACACACTGATCTTAAGTATTGTGGACACGGTCAGTACATTATTACATATCATAAAGTTTAATACAAGAGCATATTTGGTTTGGTTTAAGTTTAGTTGACTGCAACAGTCAGAAAGAAAAATCATTTCCATGAAGTTGTGACTCAGCGGCTCCGAGCAGAAACAGTGAATATTTTAGGCCTAATCAAATTTGAGATGGTCAGTCAGAAATGTTTTCTGAAAATTATGGGGCAATTCCTAACGTGTATGCGTGTGTCTTACCATATTCCTTCTCGTTGACCTCCGAGATGGGTTCTGAGATGACACTACAGAAGGAGATGGCGGATGCAGCTGAAGGATTTCGGGAGTGACCCATGTGGTGTGAAACCTTTTTAACATTTTTCAAGGCCTCCTCAGCCTGCTCCTGCTCCAGAGCCGAAACCATCTCCTTATAGGCTCTCCGTGCCTCCTCCGTCAGAGACACCAGCCGGTTAAACAGGGCCTACACAGACACACGCAATGTTACATCAACTTCTGAGCGGGTAAGGTGTCTAGCTATGATTTTCTGCTAATATGGCATTGGCCAAAATACAATTCAATAATATGAATTAATATCATCATTAATAATATAACATCGATAATATGATAATCTGCCAGCTGAGAATGTGTGTGTGTGTGTATACCTCTGCTCCTGAGTAGTTGAAGATTCCGACCACGCTGACAGGGACGAGTTTGTTAACGCAGCGGCCCAGCGCTTTACGACCCAAAGCAAATACAAACGGGATTTCCTGCTCCCGTGCCATAGCAATCACGTTATACAGAGCCTCGTCTAGACCACCTAAATATACACACATACACATTTTTCAGTGTAATGCACGCTGATAACTCACGGACAGGGAAAAAAAAGACAAGAAAAAAAAAGCCCACACAATACCCCCGTTTACCCCTGTTCACTTCATGTGACTAGTATCTGGATTGTATCCTAATATGATAATAGCATGTAGCTCAAATGTGTCTCAGACCACGTCCTGGTTTGAGTGATTGGGTTTCTATCTGATTTTTAAGCTTTTTGTGTACATTTCACTTGCAGTTTTATGCGGCTTTTGCTGCCCCCTGGTGGTAAACGCAAGTTTTCCTTCCTTTTTAAACATAAACAGGTTACAAACATTCACGCTCTAAATCTTTAGAAAGGTTCAAGCAAAAAGAATAAGAAACATTTACAAAGTTGGTACAAACTGACAGCTCTGTTCAGAGCAAAAAACATTTAACTTCACTTTTTTCAAACTGCACTGACACAAAAGATGGCACTCCCTGTTTTTAAGAGTGAATGTTGAGGGGTTCATTACACAGCTTTGTAATTTATACACAAAAATAAGACACTTGTAATGAGTATTATATATGCAGACGTAATTCTGACTGGACTAAATCCATTTTTAATCATTTTTGATGCCAACTACACATTTAACACTTTTCTAAACAAAAAAAACAAACACTTCTATCCCAATTTTGTGTCAAATTATCATTTTAAGCTCGCGCAGACTAAGCGTTGTCCCTCACCCTTAGCCTGGATCTTCTCACAGTTGGGCGAGATGATGACGCATCTGATCTTGTTGAGTTTCATGTGTTTTGTGACTTCACGGAGGCCCATGACAAGGCGGCGTTTAGATTTAGCTTTAGTTGGTTCCTTCTGATATACGCGCTCCTGAAATCGCACCAACTCCTGTAGCAGCAGCGTCACACTCTCATCAATCTCCTTATTTAGCACCTGGTTACAGTACCTGCAGAGACATGCAAACACCATTACACTTTATAATAGAGCTGTAAAGATGGCTTTACACACATCATACGATAACAATGTATTACTGCCTTGCCAGGGGGCCCAGTCCCAGAGGCCTCTGCAGTCCACTAAAGATGCAAAATTTGATGAAATAGCTTTTGAATATGTAATGATTAAATCAATGCAATACAAACAGCAAGCAAATAGTTAATGCTGGCTAACCCTGACAAATAGAAATAGCTAAGTCTACTAACTGATGCTAATGCTTGCCAAATGTGCTGTTGCAAGTGAACGGCTACACTTCCTCTTTGTCTGAAGAGTAAAAAACACAGTACCACCTAGTGTACTGGAGCTGCAACTGTTCAAAGCAAATCTGACTAGGGAATTGCAGACTGGGAAAGAAAATGTCTTAATTTGCACAACAGCGTTGTTTGGACTGACTTAAAAAGTGTTTTCAATCATTGATGTTTTTGTTTTGTCACCCTATAGTGCTATATATTGTGTGTGTGTGTGTGTGTGTGTGTGTGTGTGTGTACTCACTCTCTGAACCTTCTGCTGTGTATTTTGGTGATGGCAGAGGCTGCCATGGGGCTTCCAATGCCGGAGCTGGCAGGGGAGCCCTGAGAGACTGGAGTGATGCTGTACGGAGAATTCTGACTGGCTGGAGAGAGCGAGGCATCACTGGGCATGCTCAGACCATTCTCTACAAAACACACAAGTGGAAAGTCACAAGGAAGAATTAAATTAGAGTTAACACCAGTTACCAGGGTATGCAAGACTGTATTAAACCATAAGCAGAAGGTGATTTGCCCTTTACATTATCTTTAGTTTTGCAGGGTGTTCGGCTGTACACAGTATCTCTGACTTGCATGTTTGCTTGGTGCTATTGTATCATTCCTGATAAATCCTACAGGAACGCTATATGATTAGTATTATTCCTTTTTCAAAATTCTATGCAAATTTGATGATGAAACAATGATGCAAAGTCATTCAGTGGGTTTTGCAGTAAAATGCTTCATTTTGCATTAATTTAACAAGTCAGAATTATTCACAGTGGTGATGAATGAAACCATCTACAACAGTTTAATGCCTCTAAAAACATTAAACATCACTGTCCCCCAATAGCAGATCATTTAGATGGTTGAGACATACATGCAGGGTGCCCAAAGGAACTTTTCCTTTTAGATTTGCCCCTACTTTACCATCAGCATCTCAACCCTGGGTGGAACTTTCCTTTAAGAAATAAAAGTAACCAGGGATACGTTTACACACCCTCCTGTGACACCATTTCCTGTGTAAGTGTGTCAGTGAAGTTCAAGTCATCGTCTGGCTGTTCCTCAGCTCCAGCAGGCTGATCCACACACAGCTTCGCCTTCTTCACCTCACGTTCCTTTAGGATCACCTACACATACACACACGATTAGATTAGTGATGGAACAAAACTGGCCATAAGGCTCCTGAGGCAGGAATGGTCAATATTTCACATGAACTTTTGACCTTTTAGAGGTGAATTACTTTGACAGAAGCATATTTAAGGTGATTGGACACATTGCAGAGTCATACTGATTAAAATTAACCTACAATTATTACTGACAGACTAACAAACTACACTAAAAAACAATATGTTAGCAGGGGCATTTGGAGCTGGGTCATGGGAGGTCAGTGTTGTAGTGAGAGTTTTCTGAGTGTGTTAAAGTATTGGGGTTTGAAGGGGGTTCTGCTGTTTACCTTTTTAAGTGCTGTGGGTCTCTTCACTTTTGGAACCTCTCTCTCTTTGCCTCTCTTTATTCGGGGTGCTGTGGAGTCCAGCATGTTGTGAGGAGGTGTGTATGGAGTCTTCATCACACCCTTAGTAACCACATCTTTATTGTGGAAAACTGAGGATGTACCCACTGAAACACACACACACAAACAAAACAAACTCTTTACTTTCCTTTGCTATGATTATTAAAATGATTTCTATTGCACTATGGAACTATTTTATATGATATTGGGTAGACATGTGGGTGTATGTGTGTACCTGTGTATGACAGTGGTTTGGTATTATTCAGCTGTCGTGCCTTCATAGCCTGCTGCTGTTTCTCCAGAGCTGCCAGCATGTCCCCCAGATCCAGCTGCACAGGGGTGCGGCTCTTTTTCCCTGCTGCTTTAGTCAGAGCCTCCTAAACACAAACACACCATCAGCATCTTTATGTGTGGGATACCTCTGCTTCACATTGAAATGAGTCAGTGATTATTGATTTCATTCACAATTCATTTAGTTCCATTCGGAAACAACAGTGCCTATAACCCGCAGGTGAAGTGTGTCTACATACCTGTAGTTTTTTCTGCTCCATGCTAATCTCAGAGTACTCCTGTGCTGTAGCCAGAGCAGCTGCGAGGGCTTTTTTACGCTGGCTCTTGGCTCGTTTGGGCACTGAGGTGGTGATGGGGATCGGCGTCTGGACGATATTGATTGGAGAATTCTCCGGAAGGTTATCCAGCTGCGTGCACAAACAAACACATATAGAGACATAATTTATTATGTATTAGAGACAAATTCAGGCATAGGCACACAGTCTGCAGCAGCTAATTACTTACCAGTGGTTTGGGCAGTTTGAGCTGGACTTGTTCTGATTTGTTCCGCTGTGCAGCGCCTCCTGTGGCAAGATCTGGAAACTCCTCTTCATCCTGTATAACAAATCAGATACTTAGTTAGTTACTTAGTATTTCAAAAGAGTTCAATATAACAAACATGAGCAGAGACGTGATGTAAGAGCAGGTAGAACTGAGGACCAGGCTTGTGTGCGAGTGGTATTAATACCTGAAAGTAGAGCGGTTCAGGTGTGTGTACGTTGTTGTTGGTGTTGGGCATGTTAGTGGTATTGGGAATGTGTGTGGTAGGCTGAACACTTGGCTGGAGTCTCCGCTGACCCCCCATCGGCCCTCGTTCAGTTACCCCTATTCCACGACCTCCAAAGCCAACCTGGAACTCCTGTTTAAAGAGAAAACATAACTTTACATATATTTAATAAACTGATGCCACAATAAAACATTGACTTCAAACATTTTCATATATCATATAAATCCAAAATAATATCAGCACAAGAGCAGCACTGTGGTCAACCACTTTTTACCACCTTCGTTACTGCTCAGATAATCTGCAGCAACAGATCAAGCTTCAGTCTGAACCTGTAAACCTACGGCTATAAAGTAGAGTTTTCTAATAGTGGCTAAAGGGTATTAGTATATTTAGACTGAGTATAAATCTATATATATAAGAATATAGTGTGGTAAACAAATTCTCCTGTATGATGTGGGTAACTGTAAAATACTGAATGAAGCCTGTCTGAATTACCTGTGGGTAGTTTCTCTGCTCAGGTGTTTTGTTCCTGTGGAAGGGTGAGGGTCCTCTGTCTGGCCAAGGCTTCTGACCAGCCTGAGACGCTGCATTCACCCAGCTGACAGCTAAACAAAATATTTTTTCAGAGGATAATTTTACGTCTGTTTATTTATTTTGTCATTGTTTTGTTATTCTGCACATTCTGTGTGTTATTTATAAACTTTCCATGTCCAAAATAAACAAAAAATGTAACTAATAGTTAGCATTATATTATATTATTATTAATATCATCAGCAGTAGCAGCAGTCCAACATTTACATAAAACACCTTTAAAGCAGGTGGAAAAAGTGACTGATATCATTGGGAACTGTGACCTTACTTACCAGTCATTACTCCAGCCTCCACACCCTGCAGACAGAGACACAAAAAATGATCACACTAACCAAAGCAAGGTAGTCGCTTACATTAATATGATGAAATCATATTTAACAGTACTATAATGGTGAAATAATGATGAAAATACAATGTTTAAAGCTGCTGAGGATGTGTGTTGAGTAGCAGTGTGCCGTTTCTTGCATTTAGCTGCCTCCTGGTGGTTGTGCTTGGGACTGCAGTGTGTTAATTGCATATGTATTGTATATTATATCAGTGAACAGAGCGTTGGAGTATCGAATGTGTGTTGGTACCAGTGTGTTGGTGTGCTGGGTGTTGCGGTTTGCTGCCCCCTGGTGGTTGTGTTTGGGACTACAGTAGCCGCTGTCACTGTCTATATCCGCCTCGCTTGCCCCTTGCTCGCTGGAAGATTCAGCTGGCTGGGACACGCGCCTGCGTCTCACTTTACCCCGCCACGGCAAGCTGCTATCCGCACACCTGCTGCTGCTGCCACATGCCTCGCCAGGGAAATCTAAAACACACACAATTATTAAATTACTCTAGGCATTTATATAATAATAATAATAATAATAAACAGATGGCTTAAAAAATATGAATGCTGTGGGAAATAAGATCAGTGTTTACAGACACAAACAACACAACATTCACTCACACCTGGCAAATTCCCCAATATTCAAGATTTCCCCCCTGAGCTCCGCTTGGTGTTTGTGGGGGTTTATAAACCAAAAACAGTCACAATTTACTTTTACACTACCATATATTATGCTCTGTTCTAAATGGTTACCCTTTATTGTGCATTATATAAAGACCAGTCTCGGCTTTTTGTATACTTTTAACACTTCATCAGTTAAGCTCAAGTTATAGGCTTGGCTAAACTGTTGAATGGCACAGATATGTAAATCGTTTGGTGTTGGTGTGACATCACAAAATACAATTTGATAACAAAAACTGGTGCATTCATTTACTGTATGTACAGACTGGGGAGTGACAGGTAAATGTTGTTTACAAACAACAGCATGAAAAAACTAATTTTCAGTTTTCCATGATATGGCAACATAACATACCGATAGAGTACAAATAAAAATCCTTGCATGACCAACAGTGACCTCTTTAGCACTACACGTCAGGCTAATGTGGTGAAACTATGGGCTTTCCACACCTGTAATTCAACATTCCACACACTCCAGCTCCACTGCTCAGTGCGTGTGTAAATATGTGTGTTTTGTACAGCATACTAAAGCACAAGTGTGTTAATAGTAATGGGAGAAAAAAAAATTGAGGAGAAAAAATGCGGAAAAACTGTGCAACTGAAGTGGACATCTGATCAGAGTGGAAATCTGATCAGATGAAAAGAACAGGAAAACATCAGGATTGGTCATGCCAACCCTGCAGGGGGCAATAATACCTTGCCCTGTGTACACCCCTGCTTCCTGGATGAAAAAGTGGTAACATACTAACATTTTTTGTTAGCGGTTTAGCTGTAAGGACTAAGGACTCGCTTGGTAAGTGTACTTTTGAGTGTTTGGTAATCATTGTTTGGTATAACGGGAGAAACAAAAAAAGAAGCCAGCCTCCTCATAAACTGGCTCTGGTGTTGACCCCCCCCCCCGTAAATAATTGCTGCCTGTTTAGGTAAAATTTGCCCCCAACAACTCTTTGCATAGAATGCTGTACTGATTGAGCTCTGAAGCTTCACTGTCTGCACAGTTAGCTCACCAACTGCTGCCATCTAAACTAGTTAACATTTCACAGCAACCAATGTAACTATAAAGTACAAAAAGAAAAAAACATATAGTAGCTGCTGTGGATAAGCGGGCAGTAGTCACTTCCTGGAGAGGCTGACATCATCTTAGCCATCATGACTCACTCATCGGAGGAGCGTGTGCGTGTGTGTGTGTGTGTGTGTGTGTGTATATATATATATATATATATGTTTGTGTGAGCTAGAAGTCATCTGACTAGCCAAACCCTTAATACAACTGACCTTAAACCTTCCACAAAACCACACACACACACACACACACACACACACACACACACACACACACACACACACACACACACACACACAGAGTAGAGCTCTGATATCATCTGCAGTCTTTATAGAGATAAACTCTGTTTATATCCTTAATCAGTAAACTCATTTACTGCTCACAGACTCAGTTATGAAGAAAAGATGTCTGATATAAACTGTGCTACTGATAGCATGTGAGTGTGTGTGTGTGTGTGTGTGTGTGTGTGTGATGTCCTTTTTGTTGCTACAAACAAAAAGGACATCATCATCCACCAGTCCAGAGCAGAAACAATAGTTTGAAATCACAATAACTCTTGCAGTTCACTTTGTTTGGGGTCTTTTAGAAGCAGTCTGAGGTCATTTGACATGTTTACATTTGCAAAAGGAACCATGACCTCCAAGTGTGAAGACTTCAGCAGTGTAACAGGTTATATGTAAGACTTACGGAAAACTTGACATAGATTTTAATTAGAACCACATGATCTGTGACTTATCAGATCTCATACCTACTTAGTTTCTGATAAGAACGATTATGTCAAGCTGGAACGACTATGAACCTATAAATAGTGCTGTCATCAAAGGGCAGTGTTCGTTGATATCATACCAGTTTGCTGTGCAGCGTCCACCAGCAGCACTGTCCGCGATCTCCCATCAGGCCCCGCCGCGCCTACTTCTTTCTGCACCGCAACGCTTCGCATCACAGGTCTCTTCGCTCTGATTGGCTGTGACATCGGCTGCAATCAACAAAGAACATAAAGTCATTCTTCATATAAACATGGGGAGAAATTTTTTAGACAGCTGAATGTGGCAGCATGTCAGACTTCTGTTCATGTTTGTAGATTACAGTGCCTTGCACGTTCAAGTTCAAGAAACCACATAAGCAAACACAGATTACTAAAGGAGCCCAGTTAGAATTCATTTTTATGGAAACATTTTCAAACCTTTTTTTTTTCTCTCTTTTTGTTACTGTGCCTTCTATTACACTTTTGTTTGTCAAATTGTTTCCTTTATCTCCCAATTTGGTACTGCCAATTAACCCACCCGTTCCTAATTCCTCCTTGTCTCCTCAGATACATGCAAAGCCAGCCACTGCCTCCACTGCTGATGCAGCATCGCCGGGCAGCAGACATGCTTAAAGGAAAGTTCTGGTTCCTCAGTTCCAACGCACCAGCTAACAGATGCCTGTGCCAGCCAACATCACTTAGGATCACCCATCCATCTACCCACCAGCCATCTACCCACCCGGAGACATTGTGACCTTGGTGCCTTGTTAAAAAAAAACAGGCCAGTCTGA
The DNA here is from genome assembly GCF_030463535.1 of Salminus brasiliensis. Taxonomy (NCBI): domain Eukaryota; kingdom Metazoa; phylum Chordata; class Actinopteri; order Characiformes; family Bryconidae; genus Salminus; species Salminus brasiliensis. Next base: position 28,644,910 of record NC_132890.1, on the reverse strand, counting down.
AATGCTCTTTATAAACTACAGTGTGAAGAGATGGAAGGTGTGTGTGTGTGAGAGAGAGAGAGAGAGTGTGTGTGTTTGTGTGTACCTTGGGCAGGATGGGGGCTCTCCCCACGCCCCTCCCTCTCTGAGCAGCCATCCCAAATGGCTGGGCCTGTGGCGGTGGCCTATCACAGCCATCTGATACAGGGTTGACCACGCCGGGCTGCAGGGGTCCTGTGTATGGGCCGGGGAAAGGCTGATAGAAGCCCATGACAGGGGGGCAGGGCGCGGGCATGATCTGATAATAGGTGTAGTCATTAGAGACGGGGGGCTGGGGGGAGGACAGGATGGGGTACGCTAGGTACGGACCACTGGGTGAAGCACCGGGCTGCTGCCAACGCAAATCTCCGTTATACACTGGCAACTGCCTACTGAGAGAGAGAGAGAGAGAGAGAGAGAGAGAGAGAGAGAGAGAGAGAGAGAGAGAGAGAGAGAGAGAGAGAAATGTACATATGGCCATCAAAAGACAGAAATGCTCATCAGAGAACAGATACCTGCATACCCATATACGGTCTACAGTTGCAAATTCTTTATTTTTATCAGTTTCTACACATTTGCATTGTTTTTAGTTAGAAAACTGTGAGGTTTCTAATACCCAAGCTGTTTTCTGTGAAGGTCCTCCTCTAGAGCAGCACAGTGTAAGTATGTATTTAAAAAGCTTAAAATAATGTGTGAGTGTGAGAGACACAAAACACAAAACCTTGTATCACCAAAACATTTTAACATCACAAATGGAGATACATGGTTTAAGTTTAAGTTTCACTCTCACAAACGTATTACACTGATGAAAATGGCTTTCTCTGCATTTTTGAACCCAAATCCTTAATTTGAAGCTCATCGGTATTGGCTGATTCATACTGTTGTGCCATCTGTAGTGTACAGTAAACTGTCTGGTGAGCAGTGGACTGAGAAAATACAATACACACACACACTCTCACTTACTCACTCACAGTGTCTCTACTGTGAACCCTTCCTGCTATTCAAAATGAACAGGAAGGAAAAAGGCCGGACTTGCTGAAAACAATCTCCTACTCAAACACACACACACACACACACACACACACACACACACACACACACACACACACACTTACTTAACATGCCGGTTCAGACTTACAATCCCAACCATTCACTGCAATCTAATAAATATCTCTTGATGCAGTCAATCAGTCAAGACATGTTTGGTATCTGATGTGTGCTTCTTTAGTTTAAAATGGGAGATGCTAAGCTAATATTTCTAACAGACACTGGCCTCAAGCCTGTCACCAATCACATTTCTAAACACATGCTCAAAAACATCTCTTAGCCGGTCTCTCACAACACACCCAGATCTTTATTTGCTGGCTTCAAAAATCCATCAGAAACTTAAACAGTTATACAGGAAGCCAGCACATCTAGACCTTCGTTAGAACTGTATAACAATCTGCTTCAGAATGCCCCGCTTTGTAATGCTATGCCACTTTTAAACTGGACCACAGTCCGTGGAGTAACACCACATCCTGTGCTGTGGTAAAGTCGCTCTGGTTACTCCACCATTCAGCTCTGTAGAAGTTGAGTGTTTTTGTGTTCATATACTAAAGTAAGTCGTACTGTACATTAAACCACATTCACTAGTCTGTACCAAACTAACGAAGATCTGGTAGTGTTTTGAGAAATGGGTTTAGATACAATACTAGGCTCTTTTCTGTCAGCCTTGAATCTTTTGCTCTAACCTAAAAATCATGTCTTGGCTGAATGGCCACATTTGGGGTCAGTGATAAATCATGTTTATTAGATTTTTCATCTTAAAATGATGCCAACAGTGTGTGTATTTGTGTGTGTGTGTGTATACCTGTTGTGTTGATTTTCCTGTACAAAGGGATAACAGGTGATGAGGTAAGATGGGATTGGAGTTGGCTCCGCCCCCCCACCGCCCTCTCCACACACACTCATGCTCAGCAGGCTGGAGTCCACTCCTTTCTTCTGGGGAATAAACGGCTCGACCTCAGCCGACAGCTTCACATCCTACAACGTGTACACACAAACGCATGTCAGCATAATCAGTGTGTATAGCCAGGTATGTCATTAAAGGGCTACAGATGAACTTAATTAGCAACTAGTCATGCCTGAGTGGTTGGTGACACACTTGACAACCTCTCACTTCAATCAGTTTTTTATGGTTTCTAACATCTATGAACACGAGCACAAATCAGAGTTATGTCCCTGAACTTTTACTCTGAAACTGAACTGAAACTGCCTTAAAGAAATAAATTCAATAAATTCTAGATTAAGAGTCTCTGGTCAAGCAAATTCTATGATAACCCCTGGGCAAGCAAATTCCAAAATAAGATTCCCTAGGCAAAATAATTCCACAAGAAGAGAAGTCACAATAAGTATCTCTAGGTAAAGGGAATACCACAAGAGTCCCTGGGCAAAGGAACGCCACAATAAGCGTCCCTAGACAAAGGAACAGCTTCGGCTAACAAGATATGCCAAATCAAAAGGGAAAAATAAACATTCAATTAAATGAATTCCCAGCCCAGAAATCCCATATAGCACAGCCCTGATGAAACTACAACACAACCGCTGTTCCCTCTTTGCAGAGAAACCCACAGTTTTGACACATCTATAACAAGGAAGCTGTGCCTGCTGCCAGAAAGGGTGGAGCCAAGCTGGAAATCATTACACAACAGATACCCGCACAGGTAAGATAAGATTAGCTTTCTCATCCCCAAAGATCACACTCAGACTAAAAGAAGATGGAATGAGAAAGAAAAAGAGAGAAACGAATAATAGAGCGAAAATGATAGAAAGTCTAAGAAAGATAAGATGGAGAAAACAAAAGAGAGAGAGAGAGAGAGAGAGAGGAGGCTGAAGTGGGTGAGAGACACAGAAAGCCATTCTGTGTAACTCCACATGCCACAACATCCCACATACACTTCCACTCTGTGAGTGAGTGTGTGTGTGTGTGTGTGTGTGTGTGTGTGTAAATTTAGGTTTTGGCCTAAATCTCTACTGGAGGAGCACGAAGGATGAGACTGATAGTGTTTGAAGGTCAGAAGGTCAAGTACGAGTTCCTTCAGTGCCACTGTGAACGGACAGTGTGTGTGTGTGAGAATGGATACAAGTGGCTATTGTTCAGCAGCAGCCGGTGGGCCGAGTTTCTCCATCACCCCATCACTGACCACATCTCACTCTCACACACACTGAAGTGTTCCATTCTGTACTGTAAGGAAATGAGGCCTGTTTTGTTCCAGCTGCTACAGCAGGAAGAGAACATATCTACTAATCTCTCTCTCACACACACACACACACACACACACACACACACACACCAAAATACAACACACAGCAGTAAAAAAATCGACTATATTTGATGTGGATGAGGGGGCGGTTGCTATACAACTACAGCTATAAGCGGGAGAGATCTGTGTGCTTCCACTGATGGCTCTGAGCTTTGAGCAGTGTTAAAATAGTCGATGTTCAGGATTAGCCTCAGCACGGAGAAATAACAGCGACCACAGATAAGTTAATTACACAAGGAGAGTGAGATCAGAGCTGGGACTGTGGGTGTGTGTTTCGAGACAAAGCCTCATTACAGCTTTCCATTTGACCTTAAACCGAGCAGGGGTGATTGTGGGTGCTAGGGCTGAATGCATTTCAAAAGGTCGGTAATCGACTCAGATTGCTGAAAGTTTTTCTAAAGGATTAAATGAACTGAATTGTTAAAATCAACTTGTTTCGTAAGAATTATGACTGAACTTAGTCAATGATTTGTTTAATGTTTGTTTGTCTAAAGAGTTATAACTAAATCCCTGAATTGTTACCTAATCAATTATAATTGAACTGAATAACAGAATTGTTTCCTAATGAATAACTACTGAACTGAATCCCTGTTTCCTAAAGCATCGTAAACACTATGAGGTCAGAGATTTACATCACTGTTGCAGAGGCAGCTGGGGTGAGTGCGAGTGTGTGTGTGTGTGTGTGTTGGTGGTGGTGGTACAGAAGTGAAGAGCAGTGGGGTGATGTTAGATATGTCTGAGGTGGGGAGGGGTGGAGGGGGGGGGTGGGGGTGTAAAAAGACAGCCTTTTGTCCTTTCAGCTCTTTTCTCTCCTGAACTTGTTCAGTTTCTGTGTGGGAAATAAAGGCTTCGTTGTCGGACGAACGAGGGCAATGGGGTAACAGGAAAAGACTGAGCATGTCTGAACATCTTTGAGAGATATTTATTTTTAAAAGAGAAAACACACACACAAAAAAACCCCACAACACTACTAATAGTAGAGTAGGGCTGGGTCGGTATGGTAAAAAATATTAAATCATATAATAAATCACAAACTTTAAAGACTATTCCATGATACATAATATTCATTGTGATGTTTTTCTCAGTTTAATGAAACATGTAGTTGGTCATTGTTATTTAAGCTCTGACAATACCCAAGAGAAAAAATAAATAAATAAACAAAAACACACTGAAAGTCACTTCTATGTGCATGAGATGAACTTAACCATCAGTCAAGGGTATTTTATCCTGCTTTGTTAGAGTAACTGTCTCTACTGTCCAAGGAAGACTTTCTATTAGATTTTAGAGTTACAGTTCTCTACAGGGACTAAAAAAACTGTGCTACAGGTTGCGTATGTGCATTTGCACATCTGTGTCAATGGGTTCAGCTTAAAGTAGCTGAATACATTCATCTCAAGGGGTGTCCACAAACATTTGGACATAGTGTGTGTGTTGGTGTGTGAAGTCATAGCTAGGGGAGATCTTCTGCTGTGGAGCCCTTTATGTGGAGCTACATATGTACAATAAAGTTGTTGAGTTATTCATGGTGGAGTAATGAAGCACATGTGAATAAAAAGAAGAGAATTAACAGATGACAGGTTGTCAGGTCAACATCCCTGTTTTCTATTTTGTAAACACCTGCTGTTGTAAACAGCCATAGAAAAGATTGTCTGCTATATAGTGTAAAAATCTACATAAAGTAAGGTCAAATCTAAACAAATCAAATACAAAATAATTCATTTATGATTTCATTATTGGACACAATAAGGTCTTATTTGTTGTTTAGAATATCAGCTCGGAAATGCCTACACTGGTGTACACAGTTTACAAGAAGGTAACAAGGAAAGTAAGGAGGACGTCAGTGTTACGGGACGGCGAGAGAAACATCAGAGGAATGCAGTCGTGAATGCAGTGGAACCAGCGCCGGCACTTCACAGTGAGACTGAACTGACAGCAGCAGCTAAAATGCAAATGTCAGAAATGCCACAGGTCGCGAGTTTCACCTCCGCCGAACCATCGTCATCCATCGTCTCTGCTAAAGGAGCTCCAAAACACACTTCAGTTTCACACCCGACCTGACCCGACACCCCCCCCCATTCAGCTCAACTGAAGATGCACAGATCCTAAAGACACATTTATTAACCAACCTAGAGACATTTATCCTTACCGGTGTTTATCTCAGCTGAGACAAGGCTGCATTACTAAAGCCTCAAACTCCATGATGCTATTCAAACTGAACAGGTAATGTACTGTAATATAAGTGTAGACAGATCCTCAGATCCTCTACAGAGAGCACAATTCTGCACTGTTTCTCCACTATTACTGTTTATTTTCTGAATATTCTTTTTTCCAGGATCTCAAATTCAATAAACAAATAGATTTTTTATGAAACAGAGAGAAAAGGCAGATTTATGTTTGTTTAGGGATTTTTGTGACTTATTTATTTAAAGAAAATTAATACACAATATCCAAATCGGTCACAAAAAAAACCTCCAGCTCCATTTTTCTCCATTTTCCCCTCCCCTTTGACCCAGCGTGATCTGGCAGCTATTCTTTACATTGTGATAAATTTGTGACCAATGGAGCAATAGACAAGCTCCAAAATGACTGGGAATTAAACATTTTACATTGACTTGTAGGTAAGACGTTTTTTTTTTTCTTTCACTTTTAAAATATTGCTTTTAAATAATTTTACACGGTTTGTTTTTTATCCCAACACTTCTTCTGTTATACAGATTTCCACTAAACTACATTACATGTCACTGTAACACTTCAGCTCAATCCTACAAACTACCAACAAGCCAAAAACACAACAAAACCTCGTTAATAATTAGTGAAGAGATCTAGATCGATGTGAACTATTTATTAAAACTACGCAAAAGTCAAACGCTGTAATGAAAACGAACCAAAAGCTCAAAGAAATAAACCGGAGCTTTAACTCATTACGGGTGTGACTGTCAGTCCACCGACTACCAGCCCCATCACTGCGTCCCAGTGTAGCTACAGTCCGTCTGCGGAGCCGCTGTGCGACTTTAATGACAAGCTACATGGTGGTTGTTTATTACAGAAATATATTTTTACTTCTGATTCTGAAGCCATTTATTCATCGACATGAGTGTCAACACAAAACTCGTTCACTCATTCACGAGAACGGCTGGCTAAACCTAACTGGCTGCGTCCAAACCCCGTACAGTATCAACAGCAGGACACGCAGCGTTAGCAGTATTATGAGTAGACCTGTAAGTCTGTTAGACTGCAGGTCTGTCTGTAAGACTGTAGGTCTGTCTGTAGGTCTGTTAGACTGTAAGTCTGTCTGTAGGTCTGTTAGACTGTAGGTCTGTCTGTAGGTCTGTTAGACTGTAGGTCTGTTAGACTGTAGGTCTGTCTGTACGTCTGTTAGACTGTAGGTCTGTCTGTACGTCTGTTAGACTGTAGGTCTGTCTGTAGGTCTGTCTGTAAGTCTGTTAGACTGTAGGTCTGTCTGTAGGTCTGTTAGACTGTAGGTCTGTCTGTAGGTCTGTTAGACTGTAGGTCTGTCTGTAGGTCTGTCTGTAAGTCTGTAGGTCTGTCTGTAAGTCTGTAGGTCTGTCTGTAAGTCTGTTAGACTGTAGGTCTGTTAGACTGTAAGTCTGTCTGTAAGTCTGTCTGTAGGTCTGTTAGACTGTAAGTCTGTCTGTAAGTCTGTAGGTCTGTCTGTAAGTCTGTAAGACTGTAGGTCTGTTAGACTGTAGGTCTGTCTGTAGGTCTGTTAGACTAAGTCTGTCTGTAGGTCTGTTAGACTGTAAGTCTGTCTGTAGGTCTGTTAGACTGTAAGTCTGTCTGTAGGTCTGTTAGACTGTAAGTCTGTCTGTAGGTCTGTTAGACTGTAGGTCTGTTAGACTGTAGGTCTGTTAGACTGTAGGTCTGTCTGTAAGTCTGTTAGACTGTAGGTCTGTCTGTAGGTCTGTCAGACTGTAGGTCTGTCTGTAGGTCTGTCTGTAGGAGCTCCAGAGCACAGCCTTTCCGTTCAGCGTCGAAGTTGACGGTTTTACGGGTGTGAGCATTACGGGCGATTACAGCTGTTAAACATAAGCTCTGCTACTTGTACCACCAACATGGCAATTAACCCACCGAGTTTATATCGATGCTAATATTAACGCTGGGCGGACAGAGGCGCCCTACAGCTCGGGGTGTGTATATGAATATTTCCATTGCTGTGTGCTGTACAGTAGCCGTTAGCCGAGTTAGCAGCAGCAGCCGAGCTGCAGCGTTAGTGAATATAGCTGCTGCTTTAGCGTTAGCTCAGCAGCTAATCTCTCGGGTAATCCCTCACCTTGCCGTCGTTTGTCTCCATCTCTCTCCGTTCCCTCACGGACACGGTCCCCCCTTCATCCTCCAGCCAGAGCCTTTACCGAGCCCTCCGCTCAGCGATAACCCTCAGCCTGCGACTCCTGCTGCGGCTACAGCTACAGTGAGTAGAGCAGTAGAACCGGGGCCACGGTAACCAGCCCACTGCCTTCAAAATAAAAGTCCCTCATCAACACGCCATCCACAATCCCTTGTTTACTTATTAGGACAAGATGAACGAAGTAGCGGTAATACTTACGTATTTAAAAAGCAGACCAAAGCATAACTAATTATTAAATAATTATAAAAAAAAGTATAAATATTCCACCTGTATTTCTGCTTGGGTCAAAGGTGCTCACTATATATGTACATACTATACTATATATAAAATATGTAGTAAAAAATGGCGAGCACTAGGGTTATTACAGTCTACCTATACATTACAGTTATTTTTATTTATTATATTTAACATAAAATTATAACTTAACATTCTTTTATTTTTGGCATGAAATATTAATATTAATATTTATTTTCTATATGTTCAAGCAGAAATACAGACAGAATACTTGGACTATTACTCAAGTAATATTTTAAGAAGAATATGTTTTACAGAAGTATTATTTATTCTAGCCCCACTTTTTGCTAAAGTTTGAAATGGCTTTTGCTTTGAGACATGGTGCATTAAGCTGGAAGTAACCATTAGAACATGTCCATGCAGGAACGCACAGGGTCAGCAATAATACTCATATAGGCTGTGGTATTTACGCGGTACTTGATTGGTATTAACAGGCCTTAAAGTCTGCCAAAACAAACAAACAGAAAACATACGCACGCCATTTACGCACCCACCAGGGCAGTGGTGGCTCAGTGGTTAGAGCGCCGGGATATTGATAACAGGGTTGTGGGTTCGATTCCCGGGCTCGGCAAGCTGCCACTGTTGGGCCCTTGAGCAAGGCCCTTTACCCTCTCTGCTCCCCGGGCGCTGGAGTTGGCTGCCCACCGCTCTGGGTGTGTGTCTGTACTCACTGCCCCTAACACATGTGTGTGTGTGAGTGTGTGTTCACTACCAGATGGGTTAAATGCGGAGGACACATTTCGCTGTACAGTGACAAATACGTGCACCTTTACCAGCCTGGACTGTTGACACAAGGTTGGATCCTTGAATTCATGCTGTTGGTGCCAAATTCTGACCCCACCGTCAAAATGTTTGTCCAGTCTTTAACTGTTGAGTCGAGCCTGTGCCCACTGCGGCCTCAGCTTTCTGTTTTGGCTGACAGTAGCTCAACCCGACCTTGTCGTCTTCTTCTTCTCCTTGACGTGTTGTAAATTCAGAGATGCTTAACTGTAGCTTTTCTGTTAGCTTGATCCAGTCTGGCCATTCTCCACTGACCTCTCTAATCAACAAGGTGTTTCCATCTGCAGAACTGCTCCAGAGTAAACTCAAGAGACTGTTGTACGTAAAGAAGCCAAGAAATCTGCGGCTACAGAAATACTCAAACCAGTCAATCTAGCAACATTTTTATGAATTGCATGAACTATGAACTGCTGCCTGACAAATGGCTGATTAGATAACTGCATAAATAAACAGCTGAACTGTACTAGAAACTGTTGAAACTGTGTTTCTGGAAGATGCAGTTTTGTGCTGACACTTTATTCAGCAGCACTTTGACTACAGTGCCTCTGTGCACCAAACATTAGGTTCCCTCATGCTGGAATATTTACTTTAAGTGGTGTCTTCCAATCGTTCTGTCGAGACTTTTATTTTGGCGGCAGAGTCAGGTGGCTGCCGCAGCGGTCGCTCAATTCAGGAAGCTGCTGATCGTGAGATCACGCGGGACTCACCTGGGACGGAATCCGCAGGAGGACATTCTGGTTTAACGGGGCTTATTTACATAACTCATTTACATACAGCAAAGCCACAGCAATCCAACAGTGCTGGGAACAGATACACAGGACAGCACTACAACAACAGTCAACATATATACACAAGTAAAACATATAAAAGATCTGTATCTTATCCTATAATAAGAATACCTTTAGTTAAAATATTAATATTATATATCGGTCAACGGAGTAAACAACAACAATAAAAACTCCTGTAAAGACGGAGTGCAGCATTAAGGGTTTTTTTTTTAAGGTTTGAGTACAAGAAGCTGAATCTGATGTTAAATAAATATTATTTAAGGTAATAATGAGTACATTTATGAATAGGTAAAGGTGCACATATTTGTCACTGTACAGCGAAATGTGTCCTCCGCATTTAACCCATCTGGTAGTGAACACACACTCACACACACACATGTGTTAGGGGCAGTGAGTACACACACACCCAGAGCGGTGGGCAGCCAACTCCAGCGCCCGGGGAGCAGAGAGGGTAAAGGGCCTTGCTCAAGGGCCCAACAGTGGCAGCTTGCCAAGCCCGGGAATCGAACCCACAACCCTGTTATCGATATCCCGGCGCTCTAACCACTGAGCAACTTTTTCATTTCTGATACCAATAACAGACTTTCAAGTATCTGCCAATGCCAAGGCTTTAAATCCTGATATTTATAGTGTTCCACTTTTTATAGGTTACCCTATCCCAAATTCAGGAACAGTGTTTACTGGTTGAATAACTAATTAGAAGTTTCAGAGCTATGAAAATTAAGAAACAATGCAGAAACACATGCAAGTAGGGAAGCATAAGCTAAGCTCGACCAAACAGCTTTTAATTGGCATTCAAAATTCATATTTCAGCAGTGAAAAAAAGCCAGTTTAGCGAGTTGGTGTGGCACAACAGATAACACCACTACCTGCCACTGAGCTGCCACACCATGTGGAAGACTGGGGTTCGATTCCCGGTCTGGGTGACTTTGCTGCGCTACATCAATAAGAGTCCTTGGGCAAGACTCCGAACACTACATTGGCCCACCGCTGTAATACGAGTAACCTTGTAAGTCGCTCTGGATAAGAGCGTCTGCTAAATGCCGTAAACAAAAATGCTTCTGCAGCAGTTTTACACTCAGGTACACGTCTCTGTGTAAAAAGGTACTAAACTTCAATGCCTGGCCTTTTGCTTAATCTCACATTTTGGCTTAAGAACCAAACAAACTGCAATTGGACCCTATAGGACACCATAGAAATGACATAGGGCATCCCATGTGGTTGCTAGGTGGTTTCAGAGGTCCCTAACAACTCTGAGAGATATTACAGCAACCTGCTTGGCAACACCTTAGCATGCACCTGGAATAGCATTGAAACCACCTAGCAACCACCTGGTGCACCCTAGCAACTGGATAGCAAGATCCTAGCAACCACTTGGAACTTGCTCTGTCTTTTGACTCTTAGAATCAGCTCTTATTGCTTGGAATCAGAATCAGAGTTGATACCAAAATATCTGGAACTGAACAGCCCTAATCTGCCCTCGGTATGTTTCCTTGTTTCCAGAACACACACGCAAACTTTCCACACAGCGCTTTTTGTCTTCTTCAGAATCCACTGCAGTTCATTGTCATCAGTATCCGCCCTGCATTGTAACATTCAACAAAAACACCCAAAACACAGAGGTCTCTCACTGAACAGCAAGCAGCAGGACTGTGGAGCACACATCCAGAGAGGGAAGCAGTGAAACGTGGGAGGGACGTGGAGACCAATCACAGACCCTGATATCATCTGTTCACACTGAGGAGACTTTATACTGGAGCTGAGACAAAGTCAGTCCATTTAGGCCACAGCAGTCTAGCCCCGCCCAGTCAGCCCACGGCAGTCTAGCCCCGCCCAGTCAGCCCACGGCAGTCTAGCCCCGCCCATTCAGCCTACAGTAGTTTGCTTCATTTTCATGGAAAAGTTGAAAATAGTAAAATGGTCACTGTTCAGTCAAGTCAAGTCAAATTTATTTGTATAGCGCTTTTTACAACTGTTGTCGTCACAAAGCAGCTTTACATAATTAGTACTTAATAAAGAACAGAGACAGAGAAGAAAGAAGGAATAACATGAAGGATCAAAGACCCCTGTGAGCAGCCAACGGCGACAGTGGCAAGGAAAAACTCCCTCAGAGCTGGAGGAAGAAACCTTGGGAGGAACCAAGACTCACAAGGGGGACCCATCCTCCTCTGGCCAGACTGTTTTAGACATTAATGATAAAAATTACCAAAGCAGATACAGCAGAAATTTGATTCAGTTCAGTTCATGAACACAGCGGTTCTAAAATAAAATCTGTTCTAAAAAAAAATGTGGGAATTGGTCTCTTTTAGGAGCTGAGGCAGTTAATTAGGTGTTGAATACAGATACTATGTATTTAAACCCTGCAGGGGGGGAATAACTGAAGCACTCAGGTTGAACACTAGATGGCGCTGTTATTCCAAAAACAGTAACTACAGGCACATGTGGCGGTGTGCACGCACGGCTACAGAGCAGTGTAGCAGCTTATGTATAAACTACAGCAGTAAACAGGTGACTTTTCCTCTCTGGTTTATTAGGATATTTTATATTCGTTTATTATATATATATATGTTTATTTATGTTTGCTTTTTTATTCTCTTATTCCATTATTTAATCAAATACCCCCCCCCCCATTCATACTGTTAGGGAGCAGCACAGTGCTACCAGCAGAGAACATCTCATTAGGCCGCAGGAGGCTGAAGGACAATTCCACCAATTTTTAAGAATCCTCTGCACAAGAAGCGCACAGTCCAGCTGTCTCTCAAATCTACTTCCTTTACAGGCCATACATCAGTCTATTCAATCTCCTACAAAGAAGTTTCTCTAGAAAGAAGTATTTCACACCAAAGCACTGCCGGGAATAATAATAAAACTTGCTGGGATTTAAACTCACAACCTTTCGTAGCTCACACCTCTTACCACTAGCCTACTGTCATTTATTATTATTAATATTATTATTAGCATTGGGACTGAACTGCAGTCTCTGTACTTTTTTACAGCTTGGCCTTTCTAAACACTCCTGTGTTCTCTTCTCATGTAATCTATTATTGTTCTCGCCCAACTCTAACACACTGGGCTGATCCGCTCTCAGGGAAATGTAAACAGTCCTCTATTAGCCGTTTCATTTCAGTTTGCCAAAAACTGTTTTACGCAGAGGCCCTAATGACGGCGAGACGGTGAGAGTAACGCTGTTTCTGACACATCCTTAAACATTACTGCGCTGATCTGGCACTGAGCACACAGCCTGCACACAGCAGGCCACACCATTAAAGGGAAACTCCTACAAAAACACAATTTTACAGCTTTTCAGTCTTCAGCCCTGAAGACCCTTGTCTGAAGTTTGCCTCTTTGGAACTAGGGGACTAATGTAGCTAAGGAGTAATAGAATCTTCTACCACACCATTTAACACCGGAGCTATCAGGCCAATGTCCCTAAATAATAGAAGCGTATACCCCACCATTTAACACTGGAGCTATCAGGCCAATGTCCCTAAATAATAGAAGCGTATACCCCACCATTTAACATCGGAGCTATCAGGCCAATGTCGCTAAATAATAGAAGCGTATACCCCACCACTTAACACTGGAGCTATCAGGCCAATGTCGCTAAATAATAGAAGCGTATACCCCACCATTTAACACCGGAGCTATCAGGCCAATGTCGCTAAATAATAGAAGCGTATACCCCACCATTTAACACTGGAGCTATCAGGCCAATGTCCCTAAATAATAGAAGCGTATACCCCACCATTTAACACTGGAGCTATCAGGCCAATGTCGCTAAATAATAGAAGCGTATACCCCACCATTTAACACTGGAGCTATCAGGCCAATGTCGCTAAATAATAGAAGCGTATACCCCACCATTTAACACTGGAGCTATCAGGCCAATGTCGCTAAATAATAGAAGCGTATACCCCACCACTTAACACTGGAGCTATCAGGCCAATGTCGCTAAATAATAGAAGCGTATACCCCACCATTTAACACCGGAGCTATCAGGCCAATGTCGCTAAATAATAGAAGCGTATACCCCACCATTTAACACTGGAGCTATCAGGCCAATGTCGCTAAATAATAGAAGCGTATACCCCACCACTTAACACTGGAGCTATCAGGCCAATGTCGCTAAATAATAGAAGCGTATACCCCACCATTTAACACTGGAGCTATCAGGCCAATGTCCCTAAATAATAGAAGCGTATACCCCACCATTTAACTCCGGAGCTATCAGGCCAATGTCGCTAAATAATAGAAGCGTATACCCCACCATTTAACACTGGAGCTATCAGGCCAATGTCGCTAAATAATAGAAGCGTATACCCCACCACTTAACACTGGAGCTATCAGGCCAATGTCGCTAAATAATAGAAGCGTATACCCCACCATTTAACACCGGAGCTATCAGGCCAATGTCGCTAAATAATAGAAGCGTATACCCCACCATTGAGCACCGGAGCTATCAGGCCAATGTCCCTAAATAATAGAAGCGTATACCCCACCATTTAACACTGGAGCTATCAGGCCAATGTCGCTAAATAATAGAAGCGTATACCCCACCATTTAACACTGGAGCTATCAGGCCAATGTCGCTAAATAATAGAAGCGTATACCCCACCATTTAACACCGGAGCCATCAGGCCAATGTCGCTAAATAATAGAAGCGTATACCCCACCATTTAACACCGGAGCTATCAGGCCAATGTCGCTAAATAATAGAAGCGTATACCCCACCATTTAACACCGGAGCTATCAGGCCAATGTCGCTAAATAATAGAAGCGTATACCCCACCATTTAACACCGGAGCTACGAGGCTAATGTAGCTTAGAAGCTACAAAGAACTACTGTAACCCAACAATGATCACTGGAGAATTGATCTAATTTATATAAGTAAATCGAGCTATGAGGCTAACATTGACTTAAATGTGTGGCAAATTTTATTTTACGTTTATAGATAACAGTGAGTCATACAGTGTCAGAAATCACACAAGTAAGTCTATTAGAGATAACTAAACAACCTCACACGGTTTGAGGCAAAGGATGGATGATTTAGCATTCAGTTAGCTCCATGCTAATTGGTGGTGTATAAACGTTTATGACTTGTTAGGTACATTTGTAGCTCTAGTGCTAATCAGAGGGATATAAGCCTTTAATACTTGTTTACTAAATTGGCTACATAGCTCCAGTGCTAATTGCTGGAGTATAAAATTGTCTTACTTGGTGAGGTATACTAGAGATGGAAGGACTGATCGACTATATATTGGTATTGGCCGGTTTTCAGCCCGAATATGTGATCAGTGATGGGCTGATAATTTAGCTAAACCTAAAGAGCTGGTCAGATCATATCTTTGTCATAGACTTTCAGCACCATAAACCAGAGTACATCGCTCAACCCAGTACAGTGAGTATCAGAACACAGCAGAGCCAGCAACAGCTAGTGCTACATTCAACAGCGTTGCATTTCATCCTGAGAGACAATGCACGGGACATTACAGAAGCCCTGCATTAGCAAGTTAGTCTGGAAAGGTTAATGTGGCTTCCAGCCTCGCCCTCGTTCGGTATCAGTGATCCACAGATTGGCCCCAAAAACATATCACTATACACTTACATTATTAGTTAGCTACATTAGCACCAAAGCTCCTGTACTAATTGGTGAGATATATGCTTCCATTACTGGTTAGCTACATTAGTTTTGTAGCTCCAGTGCAAAACTGAAGAAGGAAACTTCAGACACCGAACAGCTACACGTGGGGTAAATAAATGGATTTTTTTCCTGGATTATCCCTTTAAAGCATCTCGCGGCTCTCTCTGTGGGTCATTAGTGCGCCGAGCTGCCCCCTACCTGGACCTACAGCATGCGTGACTAGACGTTTCTTTACAAGGCCCTGCGCGTGTTTCTCCTTTTATACACCAATTTGAGTTCACGGGGCTGTTTTAGTACATCAAAACCAGCCTGGGGAGTGCAAACACAGGCCAAGCACACACACACACACACTTGCACACACACACATACACACACACTCTTCAGGGCTCGCACGCAACCATATGTGTATCCACACGCACACAGGCAGACACAAGCAGTGTGTATTGTGCTGTGTGTGTATTGAGCTTTTGTTGAGGGGGGGGGTAGCTGTAGTAAAGTGGTGTGTCGTGGGTTGTGGTTTTAAAGGTGCAGACTGTGACTGACTGTGTTCCAGTGTGAGTATGTAACTAATACACTGAAGGAGAAGAGCCACAGAGTGACCAGTACACTCCAGTGACCTGTACTGATTTCACACACACACACACACACACATATACACACATACACTGTTTACACCTGGTCACTTCAAGTGACTAGTATCTGGATTGTATCCTGATAAGATTTTAGCCACATGCATTTACACTTAGTCACATGCGTCTCCGGTTAATCAGGCTGAAATCTGATTGCTGCGTGGGGCAAAATGTGGTTGGGTTGTACTGAGAGGGGTTCTGGTTGTTGAATGTGTCTTGGAGAGCTGGATCTGTTTACACTGCTAAAACATGTGGCTCAAATGCATCACAGACACCTCCTGAAGTGGTTTAAGTGATCAGATTTGTCTCTGGTTTAAATGCATTTTGGGTGTTTTTACACTTGCATTTTATTTGATGTTGGCTATATCTGGATATTATCCTGATACCCAAGACACATGAAGTGACCAGGTGTAAACAGGTGTCACTGACTGAAAAGAGGAAACTGAGGTCAATCTGAGACAGTCAAAAGGTGAATGGATTTCCCTACAGTTCATCTGTTATCATGACTTTCTTAATAAACATTTATGAGGAAATTGTTTGACTTTATAACCAGAACAAAACAGTTGATGTGTAAAAGTATTGCCCGCACACGACAGAAAGACAGGATCAAATTTCTCATAAATAGAATTCAATCAGTGGCAATTCCGAATCCTGAGCCATGCCGCTTTGCCATCGGCAGCCGGAGTCCAAAAGAGCACAATTGGCCTTGCTGTCTCTGGGTGGGTAGATGATGCCCTCTACCTTCATCACTCTTAAAGCGATGTTGGCTGGCACAGGTGCATTCATCTGAGCGTCTCGGCGTCAGCAGTTTGAAAAGAGACGATGGCTGGCTCACATCTATCAGGGGAGACCTGTGTTAAGTCCTTACTTTCTTAGTGTTGGAAGCGTTGCTAGTGCTGGGGTTACGAATGGGTGGGTTTATTGGCAGAACCAAATTGGGAGAAAAAGGGCAAAATTCTACAAACACATTTATTTAAAAAAATATTGAGAATTTATAGAGTAGCTGCAGATTTGATAAGGGCAGAAGAGTTTGCTCAGTGTGTGTCTGTGTTTTTGCAGCTGCTCAGTGGAATAAGGATTTTGCTTGTCCTGGTCCAGTTTTCTTACAGTGTGTGCAATACCCTTCACTTCAGTTTGATAAAAGCTGTATATACTGAATTAACACACTCAGCGCATGTTTTACTAAATATTTTACGTTTTAGAAATGACCCAAAAACAAACAATATAACAGTAATTATTAGATCTTTATTTTGGATAATAATTCAATTGGATATTAATTTAATTAGAGATATGTCCTCTTCTGATTTGTTCTTTTATCTTCTTTTATCGTTTCATCATCTCTTTATTCATTTCTTTACTCCTCTCTTCTCATTTTCTCTTATTCTTCTCTCTTCTCATTTTCTCCTATTCTTCTCTTCTCTCCATTTCTCTTGTTCTCCTCTCCTCTCGTCTTGTCTCTTCCCATTTCTTCTTTTCTCCTCTTCTCCTATTGATTTCATCTCGTCTCTTCTCTCATCTTCTTTCATCTTCTCTTCTTCTCATCTTGTCTGTTCTCTTCTTCTTTCTTCCCTCTGTTTCTCGTCTCTTCTCTTTTTCTCCTTTCTTTTCTCATATCTGCTTTTTCTTTTTTCTCTTCTTGTCTTTTCTAATCTCTTTTCTTATCTTATCGTCTCTTCTCTTCTTTTCTCTTATCTTTTCTCCTGAGTGATGCTAGCTCTGATTCCATTGTTGTTTTGTTCTCTGAAACTCATTTTCTGTGTGAGTTAATATGTGTGAGGTTGAGACCTGCGCTAAAAGAACTAAAACAATTATTATTACCCACTTTAAGGCATCGCCGCCACACGCGCCACATGTCTTCGATTTAGCCATGGAAACTGTAAACTGTTATTTTGGAGCAAAGTCAAAAGTCGGCTGTCAAACAACTTGGGAGAGGCTTCATCCAGAGGCGTCAAAGAATAAAAGCGTTCAGAACAGAGGGAGGAGAAATGACTGAGCTTTTTTAGATGGAAAGTCAATCCTTTAGGGCTTTTATTCTTGCTAATGCCAGTCTTTAGGGTTCTTATTCTTACTCATGCCAATCTTGAGGGTTCCTATTCTTGCTAATGCCAGTCTTTAGGGCTTTTATTCTTAGTGGTACCAGTCTTGAGAACTATTACGTTTGGTAGAATTGGTCTTTAGGGCTTGTATTTTTGGGATTTTTTCCACAGTTTATTTTTGGTATTGCCCAATTTCAATATTGCCAATTTTTAGGCCTCTCATTCTTGGTCTGTAGGGCTTTTGCTATTGGTTACTCTTGATAGCGCCAGCATTTAGGTTTATCATTCTTGGTCATGCCAGCTTTTAGAGTGGTTACTCTTGACAGTGTCGGTCCTTAAGGGCCTCAGTCTTTGTAGTGCCATACATTAAGGCTCTCGTAACTGGTAGTGTCAGTCATTAGGGCTTTCAATCTTGGTAGTGCCGGTCTTAAAGTCTCTCAGATAGTGCCAGCCCATAGGGATCCTATTCTTGCTACTGCCAGTCTTCAGGGTTTTTTTTCTTGGTGGTGCCAGTCTGGGTAGTGTTGGTCTTTAGGGCTTTCATTTTTAACAGAACCAGTTTGTAGACCTAATGGCAATGTCTTGGCCTCGTTCTCTCAGTACTGTCAGTGTTTAGGTCTTACTCTTGGTCATGTCAGCTTTTAGGGTGTTTACTCCTGGTAGTAGCAGACATTTATTTTTGTTGGTCTTGAGGGGTATTACTAGCATTGGTCTTTTATGTTGTCAGTCTTCAGGCCTTCCACTTACCAGCTTTTAGGTGATTACTCTTAATATTGAAAGTATTTAGGACTAGAAATCTTTACAGCCCCCACTCTTTGTAAAACCATCTTAAGAACCTCCTTCTTGGTAGTGCCAGAGTTTAGGCCCTTTCACTCTTGGTTAGTTAAAACCTATGTGCCTCTCACGCTGGGTAGTGTCTTCAGGGTTTTTGCTGTACAGATAACACTATATCATACAGTATCATAACCACATTACTGTCTCTTTGATGATCACTCTAACACCACAGCTGTGGAAAAGCCGCTGGCTCAGGGCTGAGGAGAATTTTACGATTTAGAAAAAGTTACGAAAGCACACTGTGATCTTCCAGATCAGACATGCTCTGATGCCCTGATTCTGGTAAATACTTCTGGGACACAAAGGGAGGGTGAGAGAGAAGCAGAAAGAGTGAATCAGATAGATAGTGAATGAAAACGTGAAGGAGGGACGGGAAAGAGATACGGATGATACCATCAGGCATTGATTTGCGTGGCTTTTGATGACATGCAGATAATAGAGGGAAACAGTTTTCCACAGTGAGGCCTCTAAGCTCTGCACACACACACACAATCATCTCTGTCTCTATAGTGAGGCTGCTCAGAGCCCAAACACATGCGAGACTGAGCAAATTGCAGCTTAGCATGCGAGCCCTGAGCAGATGTGGAGAGTAATTAGAGTTGTGTACAGTATAAAGAGGCTGTACTGCCCACACACGCACACACACACATGCCCACACACACATATATAGACACATGTCATGCCCCCCCAAGGCAGATATGAGTCTCATTAAATACAGACAGCTCTACAGGTGAGTAAAGCACAATTAACGCTACCCTGCCTGCGGCTGAATCACCAGATTTCAGAGCAGATCACCAGATTTTCCGTCTCTGATTTGTGTAATATCTTCAGAGCATAAAGATTTTGAGGACAATATACATAATTTTTTTGTATCTTTTTTCCATAGATTGTAAAAAGTGAGTTTGACACTGCTTAACTTTTTATTTTTGCATATTTTTGCATAATTTGCATAATTTTAGAACAAACGTTACTTATCGCTGCCCTGTAACATTGTTATTCCTCTCATGATAACATGACGATACTCACTTTTGTCCTCTAAAGGTGTTATAGCAACTGTTAGAATAAACATTACTCATGACTGCCATCTAAAAGTGTTACTGCACCTAATTTAACAAGATTACTCAGTGGTGCCCTCCAAGGGTGTTACTGCACCTGTTTTCACAAGATTACTCAGTGGTGCCCTCCAAGGGTGTTACTGCACCTGTTTTCACAAGATTACTCAGTGGTGCCCTCCAAGGGTGTTACTGCACCTGTTTTCACAAGATTACTCAGTGGTGCCCTCTAAAGGTGTTACTGCACCTGTTTTAAAAAGGTTACTCATTCCTGGCCTCTAAAGCTGTTACTGCACCTTTAACAAATCTCACTCACCACCACACTTTTAATCTCTGCTCCCTGCACAATGTGAGATTTCCCTGATCTAATCTAATGACCCATCTTATCTTTGGAGTTAAATGTTATGTGTATGATTAGATAATCAGATAAGTAAATGGTCACACACCATATCACCGTACTGAACACTGTTTAGGTTCCCTGATGGCCTTTTGGCTGAGAGAGCTGAGCAGTTCATCAGCGCCAGATTAATATCAACGGATTGTGTTAGTAATCAGAGAAGTGCCTGGATACAAAAACCATACCTCCAGAGCCAGAGCTGATTTAATAAATGAAATATTTTACAACAAACCTTCTATCAGCCAGCCACTCTGCGCCCAGTTATGACGGCACTGCCGAAACCGGAGATGCTGAAAGAAGGAGTGAAGTGTGTTTAGAGCGGGAGTTACACACAACGGGCTGAAAAAATACACTTAGCTTCAGCAAACAGAATGTGGAATGTGACTATTTCACACAGACGTAGACATCTGCATGTGTGTGAAATGATGAAGTGTGAGTGGATGTGTTTGCATATGTGTTTGTATTTGTGTTTTCTTATTTATCCATTTCAAAATTTCAAAAACAGCACTAACATGCTTCTGACTAAAAGTGCTCTTTATAAAGCATTCCAACATTTCTTCTAGAGTATATGTCGTTGATGTATTGTAAAAACTGGTGGTTGCTAGAGTGTTCCAGGTTTTTGCTAGGTGGTTTTAATGGTCTCTTTGTCTTTGCTATGGTATACTGGGTGGTTGCTTAATGGTTTTAGTGGTCCTTATGACATTACTATGGTATCTTAAGTGGTTTCAGTGGTGTTTAGGGCATCGCTATGGTGTCCTAGGTGGTTGCCAAGACCATTATTATTATCTTTAAGACAAGACTAGACAAGACAACCATATTCACCATTAGTGTTAGACACAGATAGAATTTGTGCACTGTGTTGAACAAGATGGATATTTTTTGTTGTATATTTATTTATAATTTTTCATTCAGATTTTCCTCATAAATTTTAGCCAAATAACCAACCCTCTTCCCCATGTCATGTAATGCTCCCGACACTGGGAGAGTGAGAACTGACACATGCACAACCAGCCACCACCTCTTTTTAAGCTGCCAGTGTTACCGGGCCACCAACACGCTCAGAGAGAAACGGCAGGTACCCAGCTCTGATGCATTGGCAAGAAGATGCCCATGCCGGCCAGCATCACACTAAGTGAAGTAAGATGAAAAAGAGACCCCCCCCAGAGAGAGCAAGGCCAAGTGCACTCTTGTGCTCCAGCTGCTGATGGCAGGCAGCATGACCTAGGATTTGAACCAACGATCCTCTATTTTCATTTTTGACAATTTTAACTCTTTGACATGTTTATACTTTTATTGAACTATAAAAAATCTTCTATTGAAAGCTAAGAAGTTTTTTCCTTCACCTGTAAAGTTGCTGTTGTGAAGATTTAAAGGTTTTTGCATGAAAGCCAAAATATATATATGGAGCTTAATATTATTATTACATATAGATACATATAGATTATACATATTTATAATACATATGAGGCATATGTAGGACCCCATTTTCTGAGAATGCATAAAATCAAGTGTGTGTGTGTACAGGGTCATGTGGATGTTCGTGACTGGGTAACCCATAACAGAGTGTGCTGAGATAAAGGCTGCAGGTGCTGCACAGAGCAGGCTCTTTCTCTGTTCATTACATCAATGTGTGGAAGGCAGATGCTCCTGCATATCTGTATGTGTGTGTGTGTGTGTGTGAGATCCTGTCTGCTGGTAATTCCCAACATAACCCCTCTCTCACGAAACTCTCTCTATTGTCTCTCTTCCCCCCTCTCTCGCTTGTCAGTGTTCCAGCGGGATGCTCTTTTAAGTTGATTTCAGCTGATTTCCACACGCAGCTCGGTGGTCTTCACTGGAGGTGAGGTTTAGTAAGCGTGGCAGTGGGAGGGGTTTTGTACTATGGGGTGGTTTTGTACAGTAGGAGTGGTTTCATACAGTGGGAGGGGTTTTGTACTATGGGGTGGTTTTGTACAGTAGGAGTGGTTTCATACAGTGGGAGGGGTTTTGTACTGTAGGGGTGGTTTTGTACAGTAGGAGTGGTTTCATACAGTGGGAGGGGTTTTGTACTGTAGGGGTGGTTTTGTGCAGTAGGAGTGGTTTCATACAGTGGGAGGGGTTTTGTACTATGGGGTGGTTTTGTACAGTAGGAGTGGTTTCATACAATGGGAGGGGTTTTGTACTATGGGGTGGTTTTGTGCAGTAGGAGTGGTTTCATACAGTGGGAGGGGTTTTGTACTGTAGGGGTGGTTTTGTACAGTAGGAGTGGTTTCATACAGTGGGAGGGGTTTTGTACTGTAGGGGTGGTTTTGTGCAGTAGGAGTGGTTTCATACAGTGGGAGGGGTTTTGTACTATGGGGTGGTTTTGTACAGTAGGAGTGGTTTCATACAATGGGAGGGGTTTTGTACTATGGGGTGGTTTTGTACAGTAGGAGTGGTTTCATACAGTGGGAGGGGTTTTGTACTGTAGGGGTGGTTTTGTACAGTAGGAGTGGTTTCATACAGTAGGAATGGTTTAGTACAGTGGGACTTGTTTAGGACACAGAGAAGGGTTTAGAACAGTTGAAGGGGTTTAGAACTGTATGGGCTGGTTAGGAGTGGTCAGTCAGCAGGCCAAAGGCAATACAATTTAGTGCCCCCTACTGACTAAATATAGATATATAGATATTTTCTCTCTGCCTCTGCAGTGCTATAGAAAGTGCTCTTGTGAGAAAGTGGCACACACGTTGTATGCTGACACATCCTGACCTCCGGCACAGACAGTGTAAATGACACACCTTCAGCAAGCTTAAAAACACATGCACAGGCAGTTTCAGTTGTTCAGGAAAATCTCTTTTACACACCTGCACACACACACAGTATGCTGTAGTGCCCATGTGTTAAACACAAGGCCCATAGAATAATTAAAATGAATGTTGCCCATAGTCTTAAGGAAAGGTCTCAGTGCAGATCTTACAGATGCTAATGGTCTGAGAGAACATCTCAGTGAAGACTTTACATACACTTTTGTTGTGAAGGAAACATCTTCGTGTACACCTTATGGATCTCAGTGCGGACCTTACAGATGCTTATGGTCTGAGAGAGAACTGATCTCAGTGTAGACCTTACAGACACTTTTGTGTACTGACGCTTACAGTCACTTATGGACTGAAGAAAACATCTCAGTGCAGATTTAATGGATGTTTTCTTCAAAATGTTGCTTGACAGTTTATGCAAATCATTTCCGAGCTCTGATATGTAACATTACTGTCAGTGCAACACACTCTACATCTCTACATAGAGCCAATGGCAAGTTCTTTCTGTTCAGGTCAGATTTAAAATCTTTCAGTGTGTATGCATGTGTGTGTGTGTGTGTTTAGTAAGAGATGATGGAGCAGTAAAGCCTCAGTGCAGTGAGGGGTGGTCTGCGTGTGTGTGTGTCTGTTACTTTGGCACACTGGAGTGGCTGAAATTGAAAGCAGCCGTGTTTTGAGTCGTTCTCGGAGTTACTACTGTTCAACTGTGATTTACAGGAGTGTGTGAGAAATGGAAACGTCTCACGCAACTGCAGATATGGTCGTACAATGTGTGTTTTAGAGGGAGAGAGAGAGAGTGTGTAAGCCAGAAAAGAGTGTATTTGTGTGACTGTGGAGTGCAGAGTGCGTTTGTGTGGTGTTTACTCGCTGTGATGGCGTTGTTCTGTTAGGCTGTGTGTGTGTGTGAGGCTGTGTCACTTGGGAAAATTTAGCAGAAAGTTTTGTTTATTTTTCTTGATTCCTCAATGTTTCTCCAGCAGTGTTGACGTCTCAGTGACTGTAGCCGATCACGTGTTTGGTGTGTCTCAGTGTACTGGAACAAGTCGAGGTCAACCTTTTTATGCAAGTGGGAAATTCCATTGGTCAGTTATACAATAAACACACATACTGTATATGCACATATCATTGCTGTTGGAAGACAACCTTGTAACTTATGACATTTCCCCCCATATAATTTGAAAATGGAGAATGTTCTTTATATTGTGTCAAACATTCATGATGAATAACTGAATTCTGGGAGGAGAAACATGCCTGAAGCCTCTCCTTCTCCTTCTCCTCCTCATCCCCCTCATCCCAATCCAACATTCTGAAAATGTCATGTCTACCTTGTTTGAGTGTTCAGTCTGCATTTGAAGACAGCAAGTGATTCTGCTGTTCGGACACCCAGGGGAAGTTCCACCACTTTGGTACCAGGACAGAAAAAATCCTGGATACTTGTCTTTCATGGATCTTAAGGGGTGGCAGGTCAAGCCGAGCCGTACTTGAAGCTCGAAAGGCTCTTGGTCCTGATTGGCTTTTGACCATTGTCATCAAGCATGGAGTGGCTGGTCAATTTTTGGCTTTGTAAGCCAGCGTCAGGGTTATGGAACTTATTGATTAAATCCAGGTGTTTCATTCAGTCCCGTTGCAACAGGTGTATAAAATCAAGCACCTAGCCATGCCATCTTTGCAACTTCCCATTAATGGCTATGGATTCAAAATGGAACATCATAAGAGCTCCGTTGGGTGTAATGCGTAGGTCCATGTAGTATACCAGTGACTGGAATGACTTAAATATGTATGCCTGATAATTTAATGATAGTTAATTGGTGTATAATTAATGCTCCCTGTAAGTACTGCTGTTTCCATTTGCTGTGCTGGTGCTTCATCCTGACGTGTGGCCTCAGCAGATGTGAGAAACAGTTAAAGAAACAGAACTCATATGAACAACTGTGAGATTGTGTCTAAGTGGTGTCTATAGGCTGCCCTCTGGAGGTCTCTAACTACTCCCTGGAGGCGTGTAACTGCCCCACTGGAGGTGTGTAACTGCCCCCTTGGAAGTGCCTAATTGCCCTGTGGAAGTGTCTAATTGCATCCTGGAGGGGTCTAAGCATTCCCTGAAGATATTAAATTGCCCCCTGTCTAATTGTCCTTTAAAGTGTGTATGCATGTTTGTGTGTAAGGATACAGAACATTGGTCATTTTGGCATTTCTGGTTATGTTTGTGTGTATGTGTGTTCTTGCAGTAGTAAGTAGAGTGTGTACGTGTAGGCAGCAAGAGACCAGTAGGCTGTGACCCCCCCCCTCTCCACACACACACACACATACAATGGAACTCTGGACCCCTAACAGACAAGAGTGACTACAGCATACAAAAACAACACAATAATTAAAGGTAAAGGTAAAGGTGCACGTATTTGTCACTGTACAGTGTACACTGTACAGCGAAATGTGTCCTCCGCATTTAACCCATCTGGTAGTGAACACACACTCACACACACACATGTGTTAGGGGCAGTGAGTACACACACACACACACACCCAGAGCGGTGGGCAGCCAACTCCAGCACCCGGGGAGCAGAGAGGGTAAAGGGCCTTGCTCAAGGGCCCAACAGTGGCAGCTCTAACCGCTGAGCCACCAAATTAAACAAACACACAACAACGCAACAATATACAGAGTCATATCAGAATATTATGACCACCTACCTACCAGTGGGAATAACCCCCGTTGGCTCAGATGACACTAGCAAAGCATCATGGCATGGCTGTATTAAGTGATGGAAGGTGTTCATTATAGAGGTTAACTGGCCCATAGTTAACAGGTGTCACCTCTGGCATCAATGTTCATTCTCAGTACACCTTCACAACATCGGCACTCTAGAACATCCTACGAAGTTAGGAGGTTGGAAACAGGCCGTCTATATTAGGTATAGCTGTTTACAGTAACACATATTTTCACCAAACTTTTGCATGCCAAAAAAAGTCTAAAAGCCTAAAAGTCTATCTGGTCTTTTTGATTTTCAGCTTGGTGGGTCAAGAGGGCGAACATTAGTAGTACTTACATTATTACATTACAGCTACAGAGCTTAGAACGGAACATGCGCACAACTCACACCAGACACAACACGGCACAATTCCCCACCACAGAGAACACAACACAACAAACTACCCCTCAGACATTACGCAACCCGCCGCAAACAAATACGCAGGAAATCGCTCACAACAGCTCAATCACCCACACGGCACTAATTATGTAATTAGTGGAAACTTCCGGAGTGGATCTCCCATCCTGCTGCATCTGTAAACTGGTTCAGGGGCAGTGGGGCGTAAATCTCAGGAGAGAAGGACAGTTTAGCGGTCACTTGTTTTGCTGTAATTCTGTTGATAACACAAACTTCAGAGAGTCCATTTACAAATTTAAACATTCCTGTTTTCTGGGCTGCTGTGGGAAATTGGCACAGTGTGTGTATGTCTGTGTGTGTGTCTATGTGTGTTAAAGCAGCGTTTCTGAAATTAATTTGGTTTGAGTTAAAGCAGCGTTTCTAAAATGAATTCAGTTTCAGTTCAAACAGCGTTTCTGAAATGAATTCAGTTTCAGTTCAAACAGCGTTTCTGAAATGAATTCAGTTTGAGTTAAAGCAGCGTTTCTGAAATGAATTTGGTTTGAGTTAAAGCAGCGTTTCTAAAATGAATTTGGTTTGAGATAAAGCAGCAGTTCTGAAATGAATTCAGTTTCAGGTAATGCAGCGTTAATGAAATGAATTCAGTTTTAGTTAAAGCAGCGTTTCTGAAATGAATTCAGTTTGAGTTAAACCAGCAGTTCTGAAATGAATTCAGTTTCATGTAAAGCAGCGTTTCTGAAATGAATTTGGTTTGAGTTAAAGCAACGTTTCTGAAATGAATTCAGTTTGAGTTAAAGCAGTGTTTCTGAAATGAATTTGGTTTGAGTTAAAGCAACGTTTCTGAAATGAATTTGGTTTGAGTTAAAGCAACGTTTCTGAAATGAATTTGGTTTGAGTTAAAGCAGCGTTTCTGAAATGAATTCAGTTTCAGTTAATGCAGCGTTTCTGAAATGAATTCAGTTTCAGTTAATGCAGCGTTTCTGAAATGCTGCATTTCTGGTAATGTATGAGTATTCCCCATCAATGCTGTTGTGTGGATGTGATGGAATGTGATGGGATGTGATGTGATGGGATGGGATGTGACGTGACTCAGCGGGCCACTGTACTATTTTACAGGACAGCAGCAGAATGAATGGCTAACAGCCACAGGTCTGCACTGAAACCTACACAAACGGGGCAAAACACCACTGACTGAAGTAAATTAAAATATATAAAATGATGATATATCCAAAGCTGATATAAAATCCACTGTTAAAAACTAATTGTGCTTATATAAAATCAACCTATATAACAAAACAAGCCAATATAAATTATTACTGTACAAAATAAATGTGCCAGTATAAAGAGATTTTTAAAAAATCACCTCCAGTTTTAACCTTATGTCAACATTTATTCTAGCAATTTAACTTTTCAAACTACTCAAAGCCTTTAGAAGCTTAACTTGTGACCTTTTACCATCAAAGTTACTAGGCCATCGAAATGTTTAGAAAAAACACTATATGGACAAATGTACTGGGACATTTTTATGTGGCTTATCCAGATATAACCCTGATACTCAAGACGCATGAAGTGACCAGGTGTAAACAAGGTCAAACTTTAAATACCATTAATAGTTTTAGTACTTTAGGCAAGACTAGTTTATTTATACAGTATATTTCATACATGAGGCCAATTCAATTATTTTCATCAATAAAAAGTAAAGAAATGAAGACAACATGCTTCAGTGTAATGAAACTGAAGTTTCAGTACATTAGTTTCAGCAATGGGCACAACCTAAAGTAGCTGAATGCATTCATTAGAAGGTGTGTCCACTAACATTTAGACATATAGTGTATTTAAGAGCACATAAATATATAAAGTAAAGTTTAGAAATGTATCTTTTTCATACGTATGTCTTAAGAATGTCTTTCGTAAAACAATTCTCATGAATCAGATCTGGGTCACATTACGGCAAAAAAAGGAGAAAGAGTTTCAACCTCCTAAATGTAAAAATCAACATGGAAATGGAAGGAATGCTCTCAGTTCTCTGACATGGGTTCTGATTTGATGGGATTCCTAGGCCTCCAACTCTGGCATTTACTGGATTTCTCCCCAGATATGACTTGTTAGTTATTGTTGAGTGTGTGTATGTGTGTTTGGTTAGCTTACTGTATGTGTGTGTGTTGTCTGTGTTATTCAGGCTCTTGTAGCTCTGGAGCTAACAGGCTGCTCTGAACTCCTCATGCATGTTTAATACCAGCTCACCAAACTCTCGTTCTAAATCTAACGCACAGACACAGACACATTAACATGTATAATGTGGTTACCTGTCACCTGTCACAGGGGATATAGTAGGCAGAAAGTAGACAGCCAGTTCTGAACAAAAACAGAAACATTCTCACTCACAGATGCAGACTTACACACACTCTTACCTTCAAAGCCCAAAGCCCTTTAGAGTTTGTTCATGACATTTCCCTTTGTTTGCATTTGAAGATGGATATCAAATCTGTGGAACACAATAAGCTTCATGAATTACATTAACTTATTACCTGTAGGTCTGTAAACATGTGTTATGTGTTACGAGACTGATCAGATATTTTCCATGCGTGATGATAAAAAGGCTGATAAACTGCAGGGGAGTGGGGGAGTTTTATACAACATATTTTAACAGTGTTGGTCATATTGTAAGGGGTCCCTTATTTCCAAATTTCTTTTTGACACACACACACACACACACACACACACACACACATGCATATTGCTCAGAGGATTCTTCTGGCTCTCCAGGGGAAATCCAGCCCACGGTCCAAACCAAACTGTACTGAAACCCCTCTATTACAGCTAAGCTTCAGAGAGAAAGAAAGAGAGAGAGAGAGAGAAAGAGAGAGAGAGAGAGACTAGCTGTGTTATGGTGTATTACGAGGGCTCCAGCATTGCTTTAGTCTCTGCGGCTTTAGGCATGTGTTAGTACAGCCTCAAAACTCCTTACTAACACACAAACACACACACACACACAGAGCAAAGAACCCAATACCCCCAGCTCATCCGCAGATCCTCCCAGCCGCGATCAAAGTCACATGATTGATCACTGACCCCAGATGCAGTCAATCAGCCAAGACATGTTTGGTATCTGACGTGAGCTTCTTCAGTTTAGAACAGGAAATTGGAAGCTAATGTTGCTAACAAACACTGGAGTTAGACTGTCACCAAACTCATGGGATGTGGTTTAGATCACAGTAAGACTCACTTTAGTCTGTAAGCATTCAAATAAACTTCCCCACTAAGCTGAACAGCGGAGTAAGCAAAACCACTTTAACCTCAGAACAGTAGGTGGTCACTCTACGCAGGTCCAGTTTGACAGTGGAACAGTACAGCAGAGCAGGTCGTTATGACAGTAGCAAATGATCATGAAGTTTCAGTTTCAGCTAAATGTTTAAATAATGCTGCATTACTGAATTTGTGTGATGGATTTTTTAAGCACATAATTGAAGATTTTGGCATTTATAGAAGGACATGAGATGATGGTCCAATGTTAGTGTACCGAGAAGTGGTCAAAGGATGCTGCTATGCCCCCCTGAGCTAATCGGGCCAGTGTGGTGCCAGTTGCAGCCCGATTTGCGCTCACAAGCACAGTGCAAACTGAGCAGGGGACGTGGCTCAGATAGCCAGAAGCAATCTGTGCTGCCCACAGGTGATCAAGAGATTTAATGATTATGAGCCAATGTTAGTTAGTTAACCAGCCAGACACCTGCTTCTAACTTCTAACTGTTATAGCCATATATAATATTATGTAAGCCGAAAAGTTTGTGATGTCTCCAGTTCTGCTGCATGGCCAACAAACTGGGATCAGCGGAGATGGCGCGGGAGGAAGAGCAATCGTTTAAGGATTAGTAAGAAGAAGCCAGAAGGACTGAAAAGTCAGAGTTCATGGTTTGAGTTTGGTGTGTGTTTGTGGTTTGGAAAATAAAATGGGGTCTGCTGCTCCAACCCTGCCCCCTTCAGTTACTTAATGTTAGGGCTTTGCATTGTTCATACAAGCAGGCCTTAAGTGTTTAGAGGGATAGTTTTGCCACAAAACGGTGTGTTTTCTGATTGTGTAGAACTTCATTCTTGATTTCCTGCTGCAGACGAGTCTTTCTAACACTTACAAAACTGGAACCTCTTGACATCTCCGCTGATTTACCACTTCCAGACTGTTCTGCTCTTCTGTGAGTTGCAGTGTATCTTTCCTTGTGAACGCTCTGCTCATCTGCTTCTGGCTGTGATAATGTGGTTAGGAGCATGAAATCTGAGGTGAAGAAATGTTAATGGGTAGAGGAGAAAGAGGAGGAAGAGGAAGGAACACTCAATAAACTGTAGATTGACAAACCACACACTCTCTCTTATTGAATTTAAGGAGTCTACAGCTACACAATCCACACTTAACAATTCAGCTATTTCTACACAATCCACACTTAACTGCTTAGCTAAATGTACACAGTTCAGACTCAACTGCTCAGCTACTTCTACACAATCCAGACTCAACTGCTCAGCTACTTCTACACAATCCAGACTCAACTGCTCAGCTACTTCTACACAATCCAGACTCAACGGCTCAGCTTCTTCTACACAATCCAGACTCAACTGCTCAGCTTCTTCTACACAATCCAGACTCAACGGCTCAGCTTCTTCTACACAATCCAGACTCAACTGCTCAGCTACTTCTACACAATCCAGACTCAACTGCTCAGCTACTTCTACACAATCCAGACTCAACTGCTCAGCTTCTTCTACACAATCCAGACTCAACGGCTCAGCTTCTTCTACACAATCCAGACTCAACTGCTCAGCTACTTCTACACAATCCAGACTCAACTGCTCAGATAGAACTACACAATCCAGACTCAACTGCTCAGCTTCTTCTACACAATCCAGACTCAACTGCTCAGCTACTTCTACACAATCCAGACTCAACTGCTCAGATAGAACTACACAATCCAGACTCAACTGCTCAGCTTCTTCTACACAATCCAGACTCAACTGCTCAGCTACTTCTACACAATCCACATTTAAACACTTAGCTAGATCTACACTATCCAGGCTCAACCGCTCAGCTACTTCTACACAATCCTGACTCAACCGCTCAGCTACTTCCACACAATCCAGACTCAACTGCTCAGATAGAACTACACAATCCAGACTCAACTGCTCAGATAGTTCTACACAATCCACATTCAAACACTTAGCTAGATCTACACAATCCAGACTCAACTGCTCAGATACTTCTACACAATCCACATTCAAACACTTAGCTAGATCTACACAATCCAGACTCAACTGCTCAGATACTTCTACACAATCCACATTCAAACACTTAGCTAGATCTACACAATCCAGACTCAACTGCTCAGATACTTCTACACAATCCACATTCAAACACTTAGCTAGATCTACACAATCCAGACTCAACTGCTCAGATACTTCTACACAATCCACATTCAAACACTTAGCTAGATCTATACAATCCAGACTCAACTGCTCAGATACTTCTACACAATCCACATTCAAACACTTAGCTAGATCTACACAATCCAGACTCAACTGCTCAACTAGATGTACATAACGCATACTCAAACTCTCAGCAAGATATACACAATCAGACTCAACCGCTCAAACTTTACCACTTATCTAGAGCTACACAATCCACACTCAATCACTCAGACTCAACTGACTAGACCTACTCAGTCTACACTCTCAGACTATACTGCTCTGACCCAGCTTCTCTGCCAGATGAAAGCAATCCAGATTCAGTTATTCTGCTAAATCTGGTTAATTCACACTCAACCACTCAGACTCCGTTATTCAGCTAAATCTGCCCAAATCAGACTCAACCACTCAGACTCAGTTATTCAGCTAAATCTGCCCAAATCAGACTCAACCACTCAGACTCAGTTATTCAGCTAAATCTGCCCAAATCAGACTCAACCACTCAGACTCCGTTATTCAGCTAAATCTGCCCAAATCAGACTCAACCACTCAGACTCCGTTATTCAGCTAAATCTGCCCAAATCAGACTCAACCACTCAGACTTAGTTAAAAGTCAAACTGCTCAGATAGATCCACAATCCACACACACACTTACACACACACACACACACACACAAATATTCAGTGAGCTAGTCCTGGGCCAGTATTTCAAACTCCTGTCAGTGCATCTGGAAGGACATCAGAGGCTCTCAGTGTTTGCAGACTTCACTACACCCTATATAGAGCTTTCAGAAAGACAGTTATTTGACTGTGTGTGTGTGTGTGTGTGTGTGTGTGTTGTACTATCACAAATCATAGGCACAGCTGATACTGTGTATCTGGATACCACTGCTCTACTTAACTACCCTGAACGTTATTTTTAGCCCTAAATGAGCTAGTGCTTGTTTAGTGTTATAGATATGTGTTTCATTGTTCTGTGTTTATCTTTGAATGCACCGCTGTAAATTCCTTGTTTTGGGTTTGGCCTTTGTTCCAGACAGAAACAGAGGGCTGTGTGCTGTCTGGGAGTGTGTAGGTCAGTGTGTGTCTGGAGCAGCTGGGCTGAAATGCATCTGATTCTCTAAGAGACTCTAAGTGTATCAGATGGTCATGAACAGTGTGATCTGCCAAGATACAGTCCCTATGAGCGTGCCTATTGAGAACACCCATACTGCAGCACAGTAACCAATACACACCACTATTCACCCTCAACCTGAAAACTCTCACTCAGGGATCAGAACGGTATTTTTTTTTTTTTTTTCATACACCACATTAAAGTTTCCATCCTTACCGCAAATATAGTCAATCAGTTTAAACATATTTGATTTGCTGCATTAATTTTAGCACTGGAGCTATAATAATAATGTAGCTAACTAGTGCTACAAGATTATTCCTCGCCAACTACCACCATGCAAACCTCAATTTAGAAGCTAATATAGAAAACAATTAATGGAAGGTTACCCCCACCCCCTTTAGCATTGTGCAGTATAGCTAATAAGTAATCACTGCTTATACCCTACCAGTTAGAATCCTGCAAACTTGACCTATGAGGCAATTATAGCCAACAAGTACTGGAAACATATACATCACTAGTTAGCATGGTGCATAATCTCTAATAGACTTGCTTATGTAGACACTGTATAACTCACTGGTATCTATAAACATGGACTAAACTATGGAACTCTTTTGTGGCCAAACTATCTCTCTAAATTTAAATTTAAGCAAGTCTGAGGTGATCTGGTGTTCTGTTTCATCTCTTTGAAGCCTTAAAGCATGTACAGACCAAAAACGTAATGACCTGCTGATTAGCTGTGAGTTGGCTTCGTCTACGCTGTTGTTTGAATATGGAGTTACTGTATTAACACCCCCCTGAGCAGCACCTTGATTTACACAATATGTGCAGTAGTGTTCCTGCCGTTTGGTTGTTACCGAGTCTTCATGTGTGTCATAGCCTACATTGTGGCCATGGTTATTTATAGAGTGGACGCATGTTTACTGACCCCCGTCCCCAGAGCTCACCAATTATCGTGGAATTTAAAAAGCAAAAGCCGAACCCAAACACTGTGACTAAGAATAGCCTGAGTCTGCGGACTGACCTTGTTAATAACACACATATTCTCTCTGCTGAAACACACACACACATACACACAACACAGCAAATATACTGCAGAAACAAGAGCATGACCACATCTGACTGTATAAGAATATAATAATAATATAATACATATTACTAATTCTTCAAAAAACTGCAAACAACTAAATATAGTTTAGGTTCATACACCGATCAGTCAAAACATTAGTACAGCAGTCAGTTTTTGAAGCAGTACTCAAACTGTAATGGCTAGATGACTACAAAACATCAAGCAGGTCTTGTGGGTTTTTTTCTAAAATGCAGTGGTCAGTACCTACCAAAATTGTTCCAGGAAAGGACAATCAGTGAACTGGCGGCAGGGTCATGGGTGCCCAAGACACCACAGGAGGCCTTCAGAGTAGGCTGATCTGTTGAATAGGCTGATCTGTTGTGGCACCACAAGGACGTACTTAATATTAGTCTACTAATGTATAATGACTAATGTATTAGTAATGTATAAGTACTAATGTTATGGCTGATCAGCGTATATGCTCACTGCTGTTAGGTCTTAGTCCTGTTATTTTTCATTGCCAGCCATGGTTGCCAGTACAGCAGTGTTTAACACAGATACTTTTTCATTTGTTATGTGAATCGTTCATTGAGCACTATTTGCCCAGTTCTTGTCCCTGTCTAGGTCTTGTGTAGGTATGTAAGCAGTACCTTTACTGTCATTATACACA
Source organism: Salminus brasiliensis (assembly GCF_030463535.1). Lineage (NCBI taxonomy): Eukaryota > Metazoa > Chordata > Actinopteri > Characiformes > Bryconidae > Salminus > Salminus brasiliensis. The sequence goes on along the minus strand of NC_132890.1, from coordinate 28,610,599 downwards.
GTCATATCAAATATTATGACCAACCCCTGGTCTGGAATGAACTCGGCTCATATCAGCACTACTGACCATACAGAAGCACTTTGTAGATCTATAATTACAGACTACAGAAAGTTCATCTGTTTCTCTGCATACTGTGTTAATCTTCTTTCACCCTGTTCTTCAATGGTCTGGACCCCACAGGACCACCACAGAGCAGGTATTGGTAAAAACAAGAGAAAAAACTCTCTCACTCTCACACTCTCTCTCTCTCTCTCTCTCTCTCTCTCTCTTTCTGTCTCTTGTTCTCTTTGATCTGTTGTACACAGTCATTTACACATTAAAGTGTAACTGCCCGTGTGACTGTAAGCATCTGGTGTACGGTGTTCAGTAGGTAACAGGGGTCACACAGAGGTGACTGAGAGACAGTGATTCAGTCTATTTCAGTGTTTTCAGTGCATGTGTGTGTTCTCAGTTCAGTTTAGTTCATTGGTATTGCTCTCTCCAGCAGTCCGTTATTCCATTACTATGCACAGCAGTGCTTCAATATTGGTCAACTGGTGGCTGGTGTAACTTAAGCCCTGTTCAGGATTAGATTTACATGGGAGGGGTGGAGTAATGTTAGTTTGCTACAGGATGTGAAATGTATGATTAATTCACACAGGATAAGAAATGTTGGCATAAATAACAGAGAATTGAGTGTCTTCTAGATTTATGCACTACCATCGCCTCCAAAAAAACATGGTGATAACCCACTTATAGTAATAATGAGATTTTAGCTTGCTTACATAACATACATAAACATATGTCAGCTAGAGGCTACACTACACAATAACTTGTCTACGGCTGCCAGAAGTGTCCCCACCCACCCAGCACCAGACGTCATATGGACATTGTGTTTTGGGCTAAATCTTTGGGCTAACAACCTGAAAAAGACATCTTTCCATCTTTTGTTTTTCAACTAAATATAAATGTTGTTAAGACATCATGCAAAGTCATCTTCTGTGTATTTCTGTTTCACACTCAAAGTCAAACTATGCTGATGTGCATGTAAATAGCTCAGGTAAATGTCCTGGTTTGATCGAGTATCTTAACTCAGCCTTTACTGTTCTTTACTAAAGTACTTGCACAGTACTAATTCTGCATAATGTATACATCTATTCATGTGTCTTATTCGTGTGTTTAGTTTGTGAGTCACAAGTTGACATGTTCTGGCAACACCCAAATATGTTCTCAACCAACAGCACTTCTGGAAATTAGGGGGAAATGCATTTTTTTGCAGCAACTTGAGTTACTAACAGAGCTGGTGGAGGTGCTACTCTCTGCTGGCATTCTCCAGACACAAGACCCAGAGACTACAGCCTCGCCCAAGCAGCTCACCAGGGAGAGAAGGCACTGTGTGAAAGAAAACAGAAACAGGGTAAGCGGCCAACCCCTATGCTAAGCTAATGGCTAACCCTTTCAGACCAACTGTACATCTACTGTTTTTGGCCAACGTTGGCTTGTTCGACAGTAAGATGGACTTGCTTAGGCTTCCTGACTGCACAACTGGAGATGAGGGAGTGCTGCGTTCTGATTCGGACTGAATCGTGGCTCTATGAGAACATCCCTGAATCAATAGTTGAACTAGATGGACGAACCTGCTATGGTACAGACTGACCAAACCTCCATAAGTAAAGAAGGGAGTCATGTGAAAATGAATTCCCAGGCCAACTGAACCATTGTGGGGTGACATCTGGATGAACAAACCTTCATAGGTAAAGAAGGAGAACTTTATTGCTCAGGAGAACATTGTGCCGTTTTCGCGCTTTGGGCTCTGTACAATGCAGTCAGCTTACTAGAGAACAAACACTCTGAGAGTCATAAGTTTGCAGACAGTTTCAACCATGTAAACCTGAGGAATGGACTTACCAAATATTATCAACATGTCTTCAATCTATCAAGAAAGAAGAACATACTGAACTGTGTTTATACAAACAAAAAGAGCATAAACAGGTCTTTCTGATCAAACATCCGTACTGCATCTGTTTTTCCAAAACTGCTGAAATGGAAAACAGTTACAAAAACTGCAAAGGTGTGGATAGGTTAAAAAAAAACTTAGTAAGAGCATGAGGAAGAACCACTGAGAAAAATTGAGATTTAAATAGAGAACCCCTTAAGTGCATGAGGAAGAACCATACACAGGAACCCAGACTCAAGAGCATGAGGAAGAACCACTAAGAAGAATGGCAACTCCTGCTACCTGTCTAATGACCATGTTAAAACCTAAATCGACTCTTAACTATCTGCCACTATTAATATCACCACTATTACTTATCATTACTTTGAGCATCACTGCCATGACTATATTAAGTTCTACTACACCATGATATTATGATTATGATCAGAGCAGTTCAACAGTATAGATGGTTTGGTAACTTTTAGCAATAATTTATAAATAGTTCTGATCAGAGGAGGACGGGTCGGGTCCCTTGTGAGTCTTGGTTCCTCCCAAGGTTTCTTCCTCCAGCTCTAAGGGAGTTTTTCCTTGCCACCGTCGTCGTTGGCTTGCTCACTGGGGGTCTTAGATCTTTCATGTCTTCTTATGTTATTTCTTTTTTTCTGTCTTTTACTAATTACTGATTGTGTAAAGCTGCTTTGTGACAACAACAGTTGTATAAAGTGCTATACAAATAAATTTGACTTGACTTGACACAGAGTAACCAAGACCAGCAAGGAGAACCTCCCTAAAGGCATGAGGAAGAACACAGAAGAACCATCATTCAAAAGGAAAAACTCAGAATGTGAACCACGATTTGAAAGAAGACCCTCCCTAAGGGCATGAGGAAGAACCACACAGAGAAAGCTTCCATAAGGTATTAGTAATATTAGTTTACAGCTTAATCGTGCATAGTGTTAAGTAGTGAGGTATAAGCTTTCATAAATATTAGTTACTTTTGCCTCCTAGAACACGTTAGCACAATGTTAATTGGTGAAGTATAAGCTATACTAGGCTTGTAGCTCCAATACAAAAGAACCACCTAACATGTGTTGGCTAAGCTATTACAAGTAGGAGGAAACCAGTGTAAATCAGATCTTTGTTGAACTATCACTTTAATGTTAGTGTTTGTGGAGAGTGTTTGGGAATGAGAGTTTTGTGGACGCTCTGGCTCCGCCCTGCTTGGTTTGAAGTGCAGGGCCCAGGTGTGTTCCACTGTAAATTGTGCTGCTAAATACAAACACGGAAAGTAAAAGAGAGCCTGACCCTGTGATTACAGCTCAGCACTTGCTGCTGCAGAGCCCTCTGCTTAACCTCGACTGCAGCTCAGCATGCTGGATTTACTGCTTACACACACACACACACAAGCATACCTCTCACACTCTAGCTGTACAGCCAGGCTTTGATATTTGCTCAGGGTGTAACAGGCAGTGTGGCGGATGATGGAGATGCTTAGTGTCTTTCCCTTTTGATTAAGAAAACACTTGAAACATCTGAAAACCCCAGCTGTTCTTTACACTGTGTAAATTTATAGTGAATAATGGACCAATAAAAATGCTCCAAAATGACCCTAATGGACATTAACACCTTCAATTCTTGGGTTTATTTGTATGGCACTTTTTTTACAACTGATGTCACAAAGCAGCCTTACCGAAATCCAGTAATAGGACAATTAAGCAGCAGCAACACTTATAACATGTAGGCTTGAAAGAATAAACCTTGGGAAGAACCAACACTCACAAGTAAGACCTATCCTCAAAAAATGTTTATAAATGACTAATAAATGGTCATTACCTTAACACCACATACGGCTGGGGTGTACTAATATAATCATATATATGCTAAGCATGAGTGACAGTAAAAATAATAAAAGTAATGATAATGGATAATAATGATAATAGCAGCAATTAGAAGACATGATAGTTTATCCATCTTAGTCCAGTTTAGAAGTTGTTAATGGAAAGTAAACTACTGCTCTGACCAGGTAACAGAAGAGCCAGACTGTGTTTGGCTAAAGAATCTAACAGCCTAACTAAAAGGAGGCAGCCAGAAGGTAACACAGACATAAGATCACCCTGAAACACCCAGAACACTGACATCCAACTGCTCTACCTTCCACAAACCTGAGTGATCGCATGTAAACAATGGGATGACAGCACCCGCATCTCAGTTTACCACAATTTCCAGTGTCCATGAACTCCTGGATCTGCAATTTTTCACTGAAGAGAAACATTAATTAAAAAAGCTAAACTACGAAAGTGAGTTTTCAGCAGACTGTAACTGTGTCTAGGTCCTGAACATTATCTTGAAAATTGTTTCACAGATGGATGGTTTATAGGAAAAGGCTCATCTGCCTTGTGTGATCTGAGTAATCCTGATGGTTTATAATAGGAAATGGATCTTGCAGATACTCAGCGGCGAGACTGTGTAGGTTTTTGTATGTTTTCATAAGGACCCTGGCTGCAGCATTTTGGACGAGTTGAAGTTTGCTGAGGTTCCTGCTGAAACATCCTGACATTGGTGTATTCCAATAGTCTAGCCTTGAAATTATAATGCGTGTACTCATTTTTCTGCGTCATTTAGGGATAAGGTATTTCTTAGCTTGGCAATATTACAAAGATCTCAGTAATTCTGCTTACATCTTGATCAAATGACAGATCTAATTGTTAGCAGTGGTAGTAGTAAGGAACCAGGCATCATCATACAGACATTTTACTTACTATCCAAAAACACCAGCGATCTACATGTGTCTTCTGAATTTTACATGTAATGATGATGATGGTAAGATAGTGGCAAAATAGCACCTCCTGGCAATTTAAGGACAATTTTTCAATAACTTTTTGTCTCTGTCTATGAGGTTTAAAAAGATGAGCTTTCCTATAAATTTCAAGGGCTCTTTACAGATGATGAATTCCATGTCGACACAGTTCAGTTCAGTATCTCCTTTAATATAATAGCTCTTCCTATTTACACTGTAGATGCTGGACCATGTTTGGTGTCTAAAAATCGCTTCTTTAGCTCACAGCAGTGGAAGCATATACCCCACCAATTAGCATGTTGCTAACAGCATGTCTAAATCATTACACACTTTCCTCAGACCCAATGGTCTTATTTGCAACAGACTTACTTCATGCTGTACAGGAACTTTACAGTTCCTCCATGTACAGTTTACCATTTACATCAAACCCCTCATCATTATCAGTGTGGTTAAACTCATCCTCTCCCCACCTCTCTCACTCTCTTATTATCGTATGCTCCATTTCTCTCCCTCTCTGTTTTCTCTTCCTCTCTGTTTTCTCTTCCTCTCTCTCGTTCTGTCTCTATCTTCTGTTTCCTTCTCTCTGCCTCTATCCTCTCCTATCTCTCAATCAGTTCTCCCAGTCTCAATCTCTATCTCTCCCCTTTCTCTCTCTCTCCCCATCTCTCTCCCTCTCTCTCCCACTCACTCAGTTCTCTTTCTATTCTCCCCCCTCTCAATTTTCTCTCTCTCTCTCTCTCTCTCTCTCTCTCTCTCTCTCTCTCTCTCTCTCTCTCTCTGTGCTGTGACTGGTTGGAGTGTAATTGCAGCAGTGTGAGGTCAGCAGCAGTGTGTTTATCAGAGTTTCCCTCTGTGCGCACTGACAGGAGAAGATGCATGGAGTGAACAGCCTGCTGCACACATGCACACACACACACCACTTACATTCAGACACATGTGCAACACACACGCGCTCACGGTGGGGCACACAGCGTGGAGGAATATAGCCATCTACCGCCGCAGAGCTCAGGTGAGTTACTTTCTTACTATCAGAGAGAGAGAGAGAGAGAGAGAGAGAGAGAGAGAGAGAGAGAGAGAGAGAGAGAAATAATTGGTGAGTGAAAGAAAGACAGACAGAAGTAGAGCTAGAGAGACAGGAGAAAGAGAAAAGGAGAGAGAATTAATGATGGGAGAAAGCAAGGGGTCAAAGAAAAAAACAGAAAGAGAGTGAGGGAGAGAGAGAGAGAGGTGTTTAGATTGAGATGTCCTCAGTTGACACTGAAGCAGGAGGTCCTGCGCTGTAGATAATATCACAGGGGAACCCAGTCATGCTAATGTTTCTTATTATAACATGTTTCTAACATTATTATTCGATTATTTGGTAACTCCTTCAATAACTTCTGTGCTCATAATGCATTAACACTACAGATACACAGTTATAATCTCTTAGAAAGCCTGACCAGGGGACTGCATAACTGCTCATAAGTAATTATAGTTACAAGTATAGCACTTTATAAAGCATAATGTCAGGTTTTATATTGCATTATAACATCTTCTAAAAACCTGCCTTAATGCTCTGTTATGCGTCATATATCATAATATTACAAGGCACTATACAAGTAATATAGTTATTTATGAACAGCTATTTAGACCCACGTCTATATTATATTATATTACAATATGAAGTATAGTTTTATTTATGAAATTATTACTTCATATTATTACAGTATAAGAATACTAAACAGAAAAATTTAACATTTTAGTATATTGAGTTAGTTTGTATGTTCTAAATGGCAACTTAAGAAGGAAAAAAATCTTAATTTTCAGTGGAAGTCAAAGTAAAAAGCCTAGGAGTAAGTGCAAGTTGTCAGAAAGTGAAAAAGAGGGTTTTGTTTTATGAAGTAAAAGTTTAATTCCTGTCAAAAGTGCAATTTTTATATATGTACAATGTAGAACCCTTTAATTTCCAATTTTTACTTTTTGACATGACTTTGAACTGGTAGTTGTTCTTTACATTGTATCCAAATATGATAAATGGACCAATAGAAATGCTCCAAAATGAATACTTTGGCTTACTTTGACTCATGTTGAAGGTTAAGAAGGGTTTTTAATTTTCTGAAGTTACTATTTTGGAGATTTTTGCTTGAATGTATGTATATATATATATATATATATATATATATATATATATATATATATATATACACATATATATATATATATATATATACACATATATATATATATCGTCCCCCCTAGTCAGAAAGTGAGAGATGAGATGTCACATTTGAGCAGGTCTCGCTGCACATTTCAGAGGGCAAGGCAGCTGCTTAGAAGAGCCCATGGCTGCTGATTGTTGGGACAAGGTTTGAGGAGTATTGATAAAGCTTTTAAATGTGCACTGTGAACAAGCCATAGCCCTAACAAGCTAATTAAAGTCTGAGACTTTGGTAAAAGTTATCTGAGAGCACAAATCTTTTGGGGTGCCCAAACTTCCTTTTTCACTCCAAACCTATGCAAAATTATTGTAACGTCTGTCTCTGTTTAGGATCCCTAAACATCACTAAACTCTTCCCGGTACTGACAAAGCCTATAAACGTGGACATCAAAGGTCAAGGCCGAAGCACAGCTTGAGGAGGGAGAGAGTCAGTCGGAGTGCGTTTGGAACCCCAAAGTGTGTCTGGACCCCCTCGGCGTCCACAGCTATTGGACTTCCTGTCTCTCAGTATGGTGCCCGTGGCCCCCCCCAGCAGTGCCTTATGATGCACAGATGGATTGTAGAGAGGAAAAGGCCAGACCTGCTGCTGTTCGTACTCTGCCTCCGAGCGCTGCTGTGGATTTGTGGGCTGGACGTGGCTCTAGCTGACCACTCGGCCCTGTGCAACTGCTCCAGGCACGAGCGGCACACTCGCAACTACGACTACATGGAGGGGGGGGACGTTCGGACACGCCGGCTATACAGCCGCACGCAGTGGTTCCTCACTATAGACCAGCACGGCAACATCAGTGGCACGCAGGACCCCAATGACTGCTACAGTGAGTGTGGCACGTCACACACAGATACACACACACAGAGCCTTAGCATAATCATGTTAAAGCATACACACTTAAGTGAAAGTGATACTTCTGAGATCAATCAAATTCTCTCAGTTTCCCAGTTTCCTCCTCCTTTCCATAAATGTAGTTGATCAGCCAAGGCATGTTTTCTGTCTGCCTTTAGTTTCACTCTGAAGCTTTGAGCCTATAGTAGATATATGTAATAGAATCTTATGTCCCACCAGTTAGCATCAAACATGGTTATCATAGCTGGCAAGTAAAAGAAGCTTGTTCTCCACCACTTAACATCATACAAACTTGTGCTTTGAGGCTATAACAGCTAATCCATAATAGAAGCTTGTTCTCCACCAATTAGCATTATACACTTATGATGCTATTATATCTAACAAGTAAAAAAGCTTGTTTCCCACTAATTAGCATTATGCACATATGTGCTATGGAGCTAAAATACTACACATGTAATAAAAAACTTGTACTTTACCAATTAGCATTATCCAAATATGTGCTGCAAGGCTAATATGGCTAACAAGCTATTGCTTTAATTTTTTTTTTTTATTGCTTAATTCTATTGAATTCCACCAGTTAACATCATGCAAACTTGTGGTATAAGGCTAAATTAGCAGAGAAATAAACAAAGCTTATCACCCACAAATGAACGAGCAAATTTATGCTACGAGGCTAGTTTAGCATTTTTATCACAAATAATAGAAGCTTATGCCTCACCAATTAGCACTATAGAAAATTGTGTTACAAGGCCAATAAAGCTGAGAGGTATGTTGGCATCATGCTAACTTTACCTATGAAGCTAATGTAGCTAAAAAAAAGTAATTCAAGCTTGTACCCCACCAATTAGTGGTGGGGTACATGGTACATGGTGGTACATGGTGAAAAAGATTATTTCCCGCCAATATTTCCAGCGAACAAACTTGTGTTACAAGGCTAATTTAGCTAGGAAATAATAGAAGCTTATGCAATGAAAGCTTATACCCCACCAATGATCATGGTGCTAACTACATACTATGTGACACCTCTATAAACAGTCATAAAGCCTTATTCCAACAAGCATTAGCAACCTTTTCCGGGGTAAACTGACTTCAGGATTGATGGAGCAGACTTTATGACAAATGTAAAAGACTTAAAAAGTCTTTTAGCCTTATGAACACTGCACAAACATAGATATTGTGTTCAAAAAATGCAGAAAACTTACTCATATTCATAATAATAAAAATGGCACCCTTTTGGTGTTATATAGAACCACCTTCAACAGGGTTTTACACCAATCCAGGCAAAACAAAACATTTGAGCATCCAAACGTTCTTTCAGTTTTCAAATGTATATGATATGCGCTCTTGAAAATAAAGGTGCTACAAAGGGTTCTTTGAGTGATGCCATATAATAACCACTATTCTTATAAAGGGACTGCACACCTCTTCTACATAAATGGTTCTTTATAGAACCAAAAATGGCATCACTCAAAGCACCTTTAATACTAGCAGTACTAAAGATTACCTGAAGCACTATTTTAAGGGTGTAGAAATTCCACAACATGTCATTTGAACAGGGTTGCACTAACTTCAGCGATTATTGACCGTGGTTGCCAGTGGTTGAAAGATCCAGCAGTGGAACCTGCTTCAACTTCTGCAGTGGAAGACTGCTGGTATGGGTCCATTGTTTATTTTGGTAACTGTATGACTGTGGGATTTAGCAGCATGTTCAGTGCTTATACTGGTTTGTGTGGATTTGTTGTCGTCTGTTTGAGGAGATCTGGGCCTGAGCTCCACAGCTTTGTGTCCAGATTGTTCTAGCTCACCTGGAGACCCAGGATTAGTGTGCAGCTGGGTTAGTGTGTCGGCCGTTTTAGCGTGCAGGCGGAGAAATGACAGCGTTAAAGCGAAACAGGTGCTGCACTTGGATAAACGTTTCTCAACAGCCGCGACAGAAGGAATCTTAATGAAGGAAACAAATGTCCTGTGTTTTCCACATCTGTCAGAGAGAGAGAGACAGAGAGGGACTAACAGACTGCAGCCACACACACACACACACACACACATACACACACACACACACCTTATAACCCAGCTTTGAGGAACAGGACAGGAGATATTCACACACACACACACATACACACACACACAGCCTTACACAGACAATATAACAGTGCACACTCAGTTAATAGACAGTAAAGAGTCTCTGTGTTTGTGTGTGTTCAGTTAACGGCTTCCATCAGAAACAAGGACATGAGTTCATAAAAAGCGCAAGCCTTCCTAAAGCACTGCTTGGCCTGGTGCCAGAGTATCTTTATAGTATAGTAAAGTGACTGATCAACATAACTACACAATTTGAGAGACTGTATTTTACAGAGATTTACTGTAAACATGCACAATACATCAGTAAAAGGCTGCTGTTGGTGTGGCAGAGTGACTGCAGATTGAATGAGGTAGTGTGAAGTGAGATAGAGGGTGATTACTGCAGGTAGGATAAGGTAGTGTGGTGTGAGATAGCAAGAGTGAACTAGTGATATAATGCAAGTGAGACAAAGTGGTACAGAGTGAGGTAGTGTAACGCAAGTTATAGTGTGATTACAGATAGAATGAGGTAGTGTGATGTAAGAGAGTGACAGGGTTATATAGTGTGATATGAGATACTGAGGTAGTTTAAAGAGTTGCTAGCACTATACAGATCACACTAGGTAGACACAGACATATCTCAGATCTTCACATCACCTAACATCACAGACACACAGACACATATATATGAACAGATAGACAGACAGACAGATAGATGTATATATAGATAGACAGTGAGACATATATGTACATGGATATACAGAAATACATACAGACAGGCAGATAGATATATACATAGACAGACAGATAAATATATCCACAGACAGACAGACAGGTATATACATAGGTAGACAGACAGACAGATATATGAACAAATAGACAGACAGATATATACATAGATAGATAAACAGACATACAGACAGGTAGATTTCCCAACCTCACAGCACACTATACCACTGCCTGTATCACTCTTCTCTGTAGTGTGAGGCCTCCAGAGTAACAGCTGCTAGCCTGGTCTGTGTTCAGGAAGTCTCTCTTCCCTTATGATCTCATGTGCTTCTATTCAGAAAAAATATGTTCAATAATTGAATGGAATTTTTACAACAATCTTAAAATGAGAAATATTAGCTGTTTAGACTCAAGTTAAGATGATTTCACTTGCTAAGAGAACATTTTTTGCGCAGTGAGAGCATGTGAGGAAGCTGTAAACTGAAGATACACAAACACAGACGTTCTGTATATGAACTGTGTATACTCTGTTATACGGGCTGTGTAAGTGGATGTTTTCTGTGTGTGTTTGCTCGCGTGACAGGCAGCGAGCGTCTTGAGACGAGAGGGAATAGATGATTGCGTAACATTTGGCGCTGAAAAGCAGAAAAATTGATACACCCAGATGTGCCTTCTGACTGTCCACAGAGAACACACGCAAACCAGAGCACACACACACACACACTCCAGCACACACACTCACATATTTAGTCCAACCAGGCCAGTGCACGCACATATCGAATAAATCATCCAATCATATTTAACGGCTGAGAGGTTGAACCAGACGACTGCAGGTCACAGCAATACACACGCGCACACACACACACACACACACACATAGCATAGAGTTTTAAAAGCGGCTGTTAAACTGACATAAAGTATTAATGAGGATCAGGTTCTTAGATATGTTCTCATTCATATTTATTGCTCTGTTTTTGATCATATTTAGGAGGGGTTGGCAGTTTACTAACATAAACTAGGGGAAATGATATGACCACATGTTGCTGTGATGGATTAGATCATAAGTGCATGACTGGTTGTGGGTCAGTGCTTCACATTGAACACCTGCATGGGTGCTAGTAAACTCACCTCCAGGTGGATTACGCCGTTAGCTCTGCACTGATGCAACAACATTTTGTGCCAGTCCTGAGAGTTAATTAACCGACATACACTAAAAATAACACTTTTACTTTTACACCTTTAAATGTTCATAGCTTGATAAGCTAGCCATTCCAGATGTGACTATTTTTGGTGTTTTTTGAAGTATTTATGGGGTATGCAGTTGTTTCTGTGGTTTTCAGTGTTTCTGTGGTATCTATGTTTTATGTGGTGTTCAGTATTTCTGTTGTTTTCAGTGTGTCCTGTGGTGTCCAGTGTTTATGTGGTTATCAGTGTGTCTGTGGTATTCAGTGTGTCTGTGGTATTCAGTGTCTGTGGTGTTCAGTGTGTCTGTGGTATTCAGTGTGTCTGTGGTATTCAGTGTGTCTGAGGTATTCAGTGTGTCTGTGGTATTCAGTGTGTCTGTGGTATTCAGTGTGTCTGAGGTATTCAGTGTCTGTGGTATTCAGTGTCTGTGGTATTCAGTGTGTCTGAGGTATTCAGTGTGCCTGTGGTATTCAGTGTGTCTGAGGTATTCAATGTCTGTGGTATTCAGTGTCTGTGGTATTCAATGTCTGTGGTATTCAGTGTGTCTGTGGTATTCAGTGTGTCTGTGGTATTCAGTGTGTCTGAGGTATTCAGTATCTGTGGTGTTCAGTGTGTCTGTGGTATTCAGTGTCTGTGGTGTTCAGTGTGTCTGTGGTATTCAGTGTGTCTGTGGTATTCAGTGTCTGTGGTATTCAGTGTGTCTGAGGTATTCAGTCTCTGTGGTATTCAGTGTGTCTGTGGTATTCAGTGTCTGTGGTGTTCAGTGTGTCTGTGGTATTCAGTGTCTGTGGTGTTCAGTGTGTCTGTGGTATTCAGTGTCTGTGGTATTCAGTGTGTCTGTGGTATTCAGTGTCTGTGGTATTCAGTGTGTCTGTGGTATTCAGTGTCTGTGGTATTCAGTGTGTCTGAGGTATTCAGTCTCTGTGGTATTCAGTGTGTCTGTGGTATTCAGTGTCTGTGGTGTTCAGTGTGTCTGTGGTATTCAGTGTCTGTGGTATTCAGTGTGTCTGTGGTATTCAGTGTCTGTGGTATTCAGTGTCTGTGGTATTCAGTGTGTCTGAGGTATTCAGTGTCTGTGGTATTCAGTGTGTCTGTGGTATTCAGTGTCTGTGGTATTCAGTGTGTCTGAGGTATTCAGTGTCTGTGGTATTCAGTGTCTGTGGTATTCAGTGTGTCTGAGGTATTCAGTGTCTGTGGTATTCAGTGTCTGTGGTATTCAGTGTGTCTGTGGTATTCAATGTCTGTGGTATTCAGTGTCTGTGGTATTCAGTGTGTCTGTGGTATTCAGTGTGTCTGAGGTATTCAGTGTCTGTGGTATTCAGTGTGTCTGTGGTATTCAATGTCTGTGGTATTCAGTGTGTCTGTGGTATTCAGTGTGTCTGAGGTATTTAGTGTGTCTGTGGTATTTAGTGTATGTGATATTCAGTGTCTGTGGTATTCAGTGTCTGAGGTATTCAGTGTCTGAGGTATTCAGTGTGTCTGTGGTAATCAGTGTGTCTGTGGTATCCACAAACAATTACAGCATGGTAACACTGGGCTCAACCTATCATCCTAGCATTACATAAATATAGACATCAACCACTGGCAGGTGCAATTTTTACTACAGCTGTAGCAATGGGTAATTTGTTTATTATGGTCAGAGTGTCCTTTTAGCTATAATAGCTATGATATGTCCTTTTGGCTCCTTATTTCTTTAGTTACATTTGTATGCAGCTTTGGGCTCCAGACGCTAGCTTCCAAAAGTTACAGAGCAAGTATAGTGACTTTCCCTAATAGAAATGAATGTCCCCATGTGAATTACACACCAGCTATTCACTATTATTTCCAGCTGACACAACAAGTACGGCTGTAAGGCGGACAGATTAATGAAAAATACAGTTGCCTCTAACGGGCTTAATTCAGTAAAGTGTTTCGCTAGTCACTCAGAGCAGCGCAATTACTTCTTTAAGGCCTCACTGAACACAGCCAGAAAAGTTTCTCACCTACAGCAGACTGAACTATACAGTCCACTCCGAAATGAGGACTGTCAATTAATTTGAGTCTACACAAAGACTTAGTTCAGTTTGAAAGCAGTTTGTTGTGTCTGAGCTGTGTAAGTGAACACAATGCACAGAATGCATGTATTACTGTTAATAATTCAGCAATAGAGTTTCACATAAGACTGAACAACTTCACAAAGTGGCCGCACTGTCCAGTCTTTATTACTGATGTCCACTGAGAGCAGCAGTGGCTTCATGTTCCCCCTTGTGACTGTAGAGACATTATATATATCATATACAGCAATTTAGCCCCGCCTATTCAGCCTACAGCAGTTCAGCCACACTAACATTATAAGGAGTGTTTTAGCTCATCTTGCTTTTTAAATGATGCATAACACAAGGCAGCCAATCAAAACAGAGATCATTTACATATCAGTCATAAAGGTACAGCCTGTTTAAAGCTCATTTAAACCTCACATTCTCAGCCAAAACAGACTATCTGTGACTTGTGTGTGTGTGTGTGGGGGGGGGGGGGTTCTGCAGACCACCATGCATCTATTTAGGGCAAAAATCTGGCGATGATTCAAACGTCACACTGGAGAACTGATTGCACTGAAGGCTGAGTGAATATGTAACATTTCTTGTAAACAGCGTCTCGCCTTATAACGCAACTCCTGCGTTTACTGGAGTGCACTGTGAAGTAAAGCAGCTGCAGTGACTCATCTGAGCTGTCCTTACTTCATTTCACTGTTTAACTGGCAGACATTTTCCCCAAACCATTTCTCTGCCTTTCAACAACTGAACTGAAAAGTGAACAAACCCAATTTATCTGCGTAAATACAGACAATCCAAACGGGCTGCGTTGTGGAAAAGCGGCCGGAGCTCTGAGTCACTGCCTTGAACCGAACTGATTTGACCTTTTAAAGATCCTGAAAGCACAACAGTGAGGTTAATGATGCTGGCTGTGGTGGGCAACACAGCAGGACAGACAAGCTAAAGTGTGCAGAGCGTTAGTGCTGAAGAGAAGACCAAGTCAGAGTCAGACACGTCTGCTGTTTCTGTAGTGTAAAAAGTCAGGGATCAGACAGAGATCAGAATTTGCTCTATAGATAAATTTTTTTACCTAAGCGCTGATTTATAGACGTAGCAAATACTTAATATCTCTTCGTGTCATTACTGTATCTCATTACTATACATCAGTGCTGTACTTGGTTACAGCACATACTTACTGTATGTAAATACTGTGTGCTGTACTTTATTACTGTACTTCAAAACTTCACAGTTAAATTAAACAAAATATCAAAACCATGTAAATAAAACTGTAAATAACAAATACGATCATATCTAAAAGAATAGTATGTAATCTTTCTAAAAATATATGATATTCAAAATATTTTAAATTATAAAGACATCAAATATCTAACATTATAAATTACATAAATGTCTGACATAAAATTATATTTTGAAGAAATGTACAAAAAAAATAGAAAACAAATAGAACTAAATAAAATAAACCTAGAATAAGAATAAAAATAAGAACAATAAAAGGATTGGCTAACAGAATGCTAAGCTACATTAAGCACATTGTCCCTGACAGGTAAAGAGTTTCAGATATTTGTTGCATAAAAACTGAAGCTCACCTCCAAATCTCTTAAAACATCTTACATCTTTTAAAGCTTTTATATATTTCTGATGGAGCTACTCAATGACACTGGAATCATATCAGTATTAGCAGATAAGTCCTTCAAAAACATGATAATTGTTAGACAGATGTTTAGATGTGTTAGATATCTGAAATGTGATTATGCATTTCCTCCAAAAGAGAGTGTTGAAGTGATGCTGGACTACTGCACGGAAATATCTGTTCATATGTACAACATTTGAAACCCTAAAAAAAATAAACATGCTAATAAATGTTGTATTTCTATGTAATTGATTCAGTCCTAATTTCAACATTTAAAAAATGTTTATGTATGGCCATCCTTAGAAATGCATGATATTACATATTGGCTCAAAACTGTCTCAAAAACTCATCAGTGTGTCTCTAATACACATACATATATAATGTACATCAATCAGCCATAAGCACTATTAGCACCTCTGACAGTCGAATCTTCATCTACTGTGGAATCTGTCCAGATGTGGTTATATTAGGCAGCAAATGAACAGTCAGAAAGTGATGCTTGTGTTAAAATCAGGACAAATGGACAAGCATAAGAATCTTTATCACTTTGACTCGGGCCAAACTGTGATGGCTGGACGACTGGGTCAGAATATCTCCAAAACATCAGGCAGGTCTTGTGGGGTTTTCCTGATATGTCATGGTCAGCACCTACCAAAAAGTGGTGCTAGAAAGGGCCACCAGTAAAAAAAGCGTCAGGGTCATGGGCACCTAAGGCTCATTGATGTGATCCATGGAGGCCCCACCTCACGATCTGCTGCTAACGTCTTGGTGCCAGATATCACAGGACACCTTCAGAGGTCTTATGGAATCCACAAGGGGGACCTACTATTAAGCACAGTATGTACTATAATACACTCCAGTATAGTCTTGGCTCCATACTTTTAATTGAGGATATCACCCCTCTCTGCTTCATGTAGTGTATTACAGTCTGTCAGGCTCACGTTTGGATCATGTTTAAAAGTATGAAGGCCTCTGCTCCTCCAGTATTTCTTCTAAAATCATTAGCAATCACGTTGAGCATCAGTGAAGTCAGGCACTAACCTTGGATGATTAGTTCTGCCACTCCAGCTTATCCCAAAGGTAATAAATGAAGCTCCACTGCTCCACAGACCAATGCTAGGGTTTTTTTTTACCCCTGTATCCCATGCTTAGCTCATGTTCTCATGGATGCTCCTGTTTTAATGGTTCATGTTTTTCTGTGGAGATTATACATACGTAATTATACATATGTAAATGCTAGTGTGTGCACCTTAAAGTAGTTAAGTTCAGCAGTGTCATTTTTAAGTAAACAATTGATTTTGCAGCTCTTTGAGTAGAAAGTAAAAAGTGCATTTAGCACATCTGTATCAGTGACCGCCTACATAAATATCTTATTATAAGACTAATCTTAAATATTGCAATGCTTAGAGGATTGATTTGCATATATAAATGTAAGTTAATGAGAATGAGGATTTCTCTGTAGAGGTTTTTACTCAGCTTGCTGCAGATTAAGAGATGAATAAGAGACAATTTAGGGCCAAAATTCACTTAAGATGTTTTGTGTAATCAGCCACAGACGCTGCACTCTGAAACACTGCACTCGTGACTCATTTTGTTGCCCCAACAACAGACAGAACGATGGACACATAAAAGCTCAGAGAGTCAGAACTAAAGCATCCATCAACACACTCCAGCAGTGGGCCATTTATGGGAGAAACTGATCATACACAAGAGCTTAGGAGAGCTCTCTCTTTCTCTTTCTCTTTCTCTCTCTCTCTCTCTCTCTCTCTCTCTCACACACACACACACACACACACACACACACACAAATATTACTGGCACAGCTGCTATTATGTACAACTTTACTAACAAAAGCATTTCAGCCAGTTTTTTTACCAGCCATGTTTACATGCAGACTGATAATAAACAGATAGTAATCTGACTAACAGCTTTATATAATAGAATACATCCATGTATACACTTCAGTCAGAAAAGACTAGTCCAGTTGAGGCCATTCCAAAGACAGTTTCTATCCAACTGAATGAGGTGGGTAATCCTTAACATAATCTGTTCAACAGAGGAATAACAGCCAGGGAAACACCTGTGTCCGATTACATTCCCAATTGGAAAGTTTAGGTATGTTCTGTGCAAGATAATGCACTATTACTAAAGTACTCAGTATTATTACTGGAATTGGGGCTCTTATGGTATGTTGTGTGGGGGCAAGCTAATCTTTCATCAAGCTGGCTGCTGGACTCACATGATGCGCATTGTCATGTGCACCATTTTGGATGAGATAAGTAAAAGACATCAAAGAGAAAAGCTGATTATGAAGCTTATTCAGCAGTCCTTTATTAAAGCAACAGTATTCAGAATTATTAACATTATATTTATATAACATTATTATTATTAACAACTTCAGAATCATTATTGTGCTCCACTGACTTGTAAATAGAAGAATAGCCCCCAGGCTTGGCACACTGCTAACTGCGGTATGTAACTTTGAAGAAGTTACATACCGAAGGGAGAACAGACTGTTCTCCCTCCTGCCATCAGGAAGAAGGTACCGCAGCATCCGGTCCAACACGACCAGACTCTGCAACAGCTTCTTCCCCCAAGCCATCAGACTCCTCAACACAACTCAACTTCTGAACTGATATCTTTTGGTACATGTACACTCTCTCTCTCTCTCTCTCTCTCTCTCTCCAACCATTTACCCCAGGAAAAAAGGGGAAGCATTTTTGCACAAAGCATTGCACTAATAACTTTACTACCTCACTGGACTCTATTTATTACACATTGCACAATTGCACACTACCGTCAATTATTTATTATTCTCTGGTCTGTACTGTGTTGTGTTGTCTGTCCGCACTTGTTTGTTTGTGTTGCACTTGTGTCTTGTATGCACTGTCTATGTTGCACCATGGTCCTGGAGGAACGTTGTTTCGTTTCACTGTGTACTCTGTATGTAGTTGAAATGACAATAAACCCACTTGACTTGACTTGACTTGAGAAGTCAAATTTGCATAAAATCTGGAAATATTACTTGTACCATGTCAGTGACACTCTCAGTGGTCAGTGATCTCTTAGCTTATCCAGAAAAAATTATCTACTTTGACAATCTTCCATAGTGTTGCTTTGATTGTTGTTTTTGAGCAGCTCACATACAACATTGAAAAGACGTGACAAAAGGGCACACACTCTCTGAAAGCATAAGATGGCTGAACTGTAACATTTTTGGAGCAGTGCAGCACTTTGCTTTGATTGACTCATTGAGTTAAAGGGCCTCATATAATGGGGGCAGTGCATTTAAATATATCCGCTCATTCAGCTTATCAGCTGAAGGTATATGGAGTGTTTCAGGCCAGACTGCTTTTTAAACATGGCATGATACAGGTCCCCCAATCAGAAAACAAAGCTCATTTACATATCTCAATCTTAAAGGCACAGTCTATTGAAATTCTAAAGGATAAGAGGTTGGAAAATTGTGATATTGTAATTAATTAGGCCATATGGAAGTGTTATTGTATATAAATATGAAAAAAACATTCAAGACAAATATAGGATATGCACTAATCCTGCACATATCCTCAGTGTTTTCTTACTTAAAACTAAAGCAAGTAAACATACATATAAAACAAGCTATCTTTTTATAATTAGCTAGATCATGCTATGGTATGGCTCTTCTCCCTAAGGTTCTAGGTTCTGCAGTGTCTTTGGGCACTCTGTATCAGTTGCACTTTTTGTATGTTGCTCTGGGTAATAGTGTCTGCTGAATGACTAACTGTAAATGTAAATGAACCTAGCGACGCTCAGTAAAGGTCAGGTTTTGAAGTGAGTGCAAAGTGAGTGCTGAGGGAGTGTATGCAGGGTTCTCCGCCAGAGAATTAAACACACACTAAACACACACACTATCTCTGATCTAAACATGCTGAGATACTCTCTAAACTGTGCTATTCTAATCCAGCACAATGCTCTTGGCATGAATCACAAGTATCCAAAGCTGCATTGCAAAAGCTGAAAGCTTAGCACGTGAAATCCTCTCATATGTAGTCGAAATATAATGAAATCTCTCATTTTATCGCAAATGAAATCCATCAGCCGGTCAGTTGCGTGCATCAATGTGATTTTAGGTCTAACTATGCGTTTTGTAGCAAACCAGTTTAGACTGGAGAAACACTAAACAACACAATTAAAATAACACACACAAAACATTTTTTCCCAGTCCATATGCACTGTATGTACAAAAGTATTGGGGCATCTGCTTGTTCACTGTTTCTTCCAAAATCAAGGGTATTAAAAAAAGAGTTGATCCCGCTTTTGTTGGAGTAACTGTCTCTACTGTCTAGTGAATGCCTTATACTAATATGGAGCAATGCTGGGAGGATTTTACTGCAACTACTGCAAGAGCATTAGTGAGGTCAAGATGTTGGACGATCACCACCCCACCTCATCAACTTATCCCAAAAGTATTGGATGGAGCACCATCATTCCAGAGAACACAAGTCCTATTCTATTGGCTATACTGATCAACAGTCAACAATCCGTCTGGCCCTGTTGTGTGTGTGTTCTGTCTGTGTGCCGTGATGCTGTGGTTTTATTGGCTGTAGTGTAGCGTGCAAAGCAGCTCTGACAGCCCCCGGGCCCTCAGGCTCAGCTTTAATCTCTCTCAGAGTAATGACCACCCAAACCAACACACACACACACAGGGAATAGGTCCTCTCAATCACGCAGCCATATACACAGATCACACACACACACAGATCACATTGGGGAATAATTTTCTCAATCACACAGCTTACTGTTACCCGGAACTCTTATCCTTCTTATGCACTCTCTCTCTCTCTGTCTCACACACAAAATGATACTCATATGTTCAGGTTTGACATGAATTAGGATTCAGTTTTATGATTTTTGGTCTGTGTTAAACATTACTCATTCAGTATCTAGAAGATGGGATGTGCCTAAATCTTTCCTCTGGCATACAGAATGAGTACACCCACAGCTGCATCTTTAAGGGGGTGTTCTTAGAAAATGTCCACGTTAGCTATACCCGTCTCAGACTAAAACTACTAAAACCACAGTAGCTATACTCATCTTAGACTTTAACTAGTAAAAACATGGTAGCTATACTCGTCTCAGACATGAACAACTAAAAACACGGTAACTATACTCGTCTCAGACTTAAACAACTAAAAACACGGTAACTATACTCATCTTAGACTTTAACTAGTAAAAACATGGTAGCTATACTCGTCTCAGACATGAACAACTAAAAACACGGTAACTATACTCGTCTCAGACTTAAACTACTAAAAACACGGTAACTATACTCGTCTCAGACTTAAACTACTAAAAACACGGTAACTATACTCGTCTCAGACTTAAACTACTAAAAACGCAGTAACCATACTCGTCTGAGACTTAAATTACTAAAAACACGGTAACTATACTCGTCTGAGACTTAAACTACTAAAAACACGGTAACTATACTCATCTGAGACTTAAACTACTAAAAACACGGTAACTATACTCGTCTGAGACATGAACTACTAAATACACGGTAACTATACTCGTCTCAGACTTAAACTACTAAAAACACGGTAACTATACTCGTCTGAGACTTAAACTTCTAAAAACACGGTAACTACACTCGTCTGAGACTTAAACTACTAAAAACACGGTAACTATACTCGTCTGAGACATGAACTACTAAAAACACGGTAACTATACTTGTCTCAGACTTAAACTACTAAAAACACGGTAGCTATACTCGTCTGAGACATGAACTACTAAAAACACGGTAACTATACTCGTCTCAGACTTAAACTACTAAAAACACGGTAACTATACTCGTCTGAGACATGAACTATTAAAAACACGGTAACTATACTTGTCTGAGACTTAAACTACTAAAAACACGGTAGCTATACTCGTCTGAGACTTAAACTACTAAAAACACGGTAACTATACTTGTCTCAGACTTAAACTACTAAAAACACGGTAGCTATACTCGTCTGAGACATGAACTACTAAAAACACGGTAACTATACTCGTCTCAGACTTAAACTACTAAAAACACGGTAACTATACTCGTCTGAGACATGAACTATTAAAAACACGGTAACTATACTTGTCTGAGACTTAAACTACTAAAAACACGGTAGCTATACTCGTCTGAGACTTAAACTACTAAAAACACGGTAACTATACTTGTCTCAGACTTAAACTACTAAAAACACGGTAACTATACTCGTCTCAGACTTAAACTACTAAAAACACGGTAACTATACTCGTCTGAGACATGAACTATTAAAAACACAGTAACTATACTTGTCTGAGACTTAAACTACTAAAAACACGGTAGCTATACTCGTCTGAGACTTAAACTACTAAAAACACGGTAACTATACTTGTCTCAGACTTAAACTACTAAAAACACGGTAGCTATACTCGTCTGAGACATGAACTACTAAAAACACGGTAACTATACTCGTCTCAGACTTAAACTACTAAAAACACGGTAACTATACTCGTCTGAGACATGAACTATTAAAAACACGGTAACTATACTTGTCTGAGACTTAAACTACTAAAAACACGGTAGCTATACTCGTCTGAGACTTAAACTACTAAAAACACGGTAACTATACTTGTCTCAGACTTAAACTACTAAAAACACGGTAACTATACTCGTCTCAGACTTAAACTACTAAAAACACGGTAACTATACTCGTCTCAGACTTAAACTAGATGTTTATCACCTTTAAGTAATAGCAAGCAGTATAAGTGAGGCAACATGTTATTGATAGAGAAAAGGAGATTAGTCGCCAGGTACCTCTCCACAACACACACACTCTCCCCCTTGTTAACCCATATGTTTGAATGTATGTGTGTTTGTGCAGGTATTCTGGAGATTCGGTCGGTGTCAGAGGGAGGCGTTCTGGCCATTAAAGGGGTGAAGAGCCAGTATTTTATTTCTATGAGAAACAATGGAGTGCTGTATGGAACGGTAACCTGATCACTCTGCACTCAAAACACACACACACACACACACACACACACACACACACACAAAATGTGTTAACACAAGTATTATTTTTAATCTACTTACTAGTCTTATTGGGTCATCAATGATTAATAAAGTCATGTCCATTAAACTGCAAGCGTATTAGGGTTCAGGTAACAATGGTTTAGACTACAGATAAGGGTTTAAGGATTCAATTGAATTGAATTATTCCTTAACCCCTTAAACAGCCTAAGGCCTGCCGGCGGGCTAAAAGTACCAACTTCTATTGCCAGAGAAAACCCCCACCAGTTAAGTCTTGCTGTGTTAAGGGGGTAAAAAAATGTGTATATATATATTTAGATTTAGCATCTACTATAACTTATTTATAATGGTGTTGCAGATCACAACACTCATGGTTCAAATTGGATTCCGATTTTTGAGTCATGGATCAGATTTCAGTTAGTCAGTTAGTCAGTTTTTTGGACCAGCAAAAAAGAAAAAAGGTTTTAACATCGTCTATTTGTTTGTAGCAGTGATTCTCATTTTGACACAGTCTGATTTTTGTGTGTATTAGTGACTGTTAAATAGACACGGTCTGTTGGTGATGTAGGGATTCACTGGCACGCCATATTTCCTAATTCCATTCCACACTAAAAGTTAATGGTGGGGTCGATCATCCTGAGGTTGACATACTTGAAGATTTCTCTTTTTTTTTCCTTTTTTTCTTCTCCATATGAGACTCCCATGCCTCACACTAATAGAGCATCTGCTCTCACACACACACACCAGAGTAATGTTGCTGCAGATGTGTGGTCGTACTACATATGTTGCCTTATGGTTTTGTTTTTATCCATGTGCTTCATTCACATGATAGACAGCTGCTCAGCCTGTATGTTTTTACTGCAGCTCTGCATCCAGATTGAAGGAATTATCACTGTAAAAAAGTAACATCAGCAGTAAAACTGTATTACACACTGTTATGGTTAAACTCCACAGTTGTGGGGGTCAATCAGTATAAATTGCAAATAATTGCAATTAATCATATTGCAAATAATCTGTGATCTGTTACACCACTACTTATTCAGGATCTAATATGAATGGTTCAGAATCCATAATGAATTATTCAGTATCTACTACAAATTATTTAGTATATATTATGCATGTTTCATTATCCACTATACATTATTCAGTATCCACTATGAATAATTCTGTCTCATCTAGGAAATATTCTGTTTCTGCTATAATCATTTAGTATCCACTGAATTATTCAGTTTCTACTATACATTTTTCAATATCCACTATGAATTATTATTATCCACAATGATTTATTGAGTGTCCACTATGACTTATTAAGTACCTACCATAATCTATTCAGTATCCACTATGAATTATTCTGTATCCACTATGAGTTATTTAGTGTCCACTTTGTATTATTCAGTACCTAATATAATCTATTGAGTATGCACTACGCACTATTCAGTATCTAGTGTGTATTTCTTAATATCTAGAAGGTAGGGGTGCTTTAACCTTCTCTCCTCTGGTCTACAGAAAGAGTACACCAACAGCTGCATCTTTAAGGAGGTGTTTTTAGAAAACTTCTACACGGCATACTCATCTAACACATGGACTACTAAAGACGGAAAGGAGATGTTTATCTCTCTGTCACAGAAGGGCCGGCCGTTGAGGGGCAAGAAAACACGCAAAGAGAGTATCGCCTCACACTTCATCCCACGCAAGTGCAAGGAGGATGGCAAGACACTGGCCTGACACACCAAAGTTATTCCGCAAACCGTACAAACACTATAAACAGTTTCAAAACAGGCCACTGTTCCTTCCCTGCTGCGTCAAGGTCTCTGGACTGAGCGCAATGTGTTGTGGACATGATATTTCTTGAATTTTGTGTTATTTGGAGACTTACTGGACTTTTACTGAAGCTCTGATATGCAGGGAGCTGGATGGACATGGAACAACAACTTATTTCTGAACACTTTCTCAAATGAAGTTCTCTGACTTGGAGAAAAAGACAGTGGCAGTTAAAAACCAGATGGGACTTTAAGGACTCGTAATAAAATGGTGAAATGTGAGCAGAAGCAGAATTCTACTGTATCCCGTCAAACTGAGGACAAATGCATGTCAGAGCAACAGCAGAACACAATCGCTACTTTACTATCAGCAATAAAGTGGCTATTAGTACTGTGGCAGCGCCAGTGCCTGAGATCTTCCAGAGCACGAGATATATGACATTGTTGAGTACAGATAAATCCACACATATTACCATGAGGTCAGCAGTATAAACAGACGAATACAGCAATCCACAGAACATTAAAACTCTATTCTTAATTATTTTTGTGTGTTCTGGCGTTACACTGTAACCTAGACTGTAGACTGAGTGTCTGCAAGTGGTCTACAATTTGGTCTTGAGCACAGTTCTCTCATTTAAAGGGGCCATATCATTAAAAACAAATAACTGAACTGATGTAGTATGTGAATACTGTGAATACTAAAGTGGATAAATCCAAAATTAGGTCATGCAACAAGCTTACCCTGCCACTTCCACTACAGCAGTTTAGCACCACCCATTCAACCCACAGCAATTTAACCCTGCCCATTTATTCTTCAGTCCGCATATTCATCCTACAGTTGTTTAGGCCTGCCCACTCTAACAGTTTTGTCCCATTCATTTAACCTATAGCAGTTTTGCCCTGCCCATTGAGCCAATGGCAGTCATTCTACAATACTGGGCAGCCAATCACAATAGAGCTTAGTTACATATATATTAGTCCTAAAGGCACAGTTACATAAATACTAAATTACTGGGGAAAATAAATATAAAGGAAAATGTAGGGTATGGGTCCTTTAAGATTTCCAGGATTTCAGCATCAGTGCTTTAAGGGTACAGTGGTCATGCCCCACTGCAGACAGGCAGTTTTAAATAATTCTCACTGTCTCACATTTCTGTAGATTGTCTCATTTAAATGATTTATGGTTTTTTGTCTGAATTCAGAGGGTTTCCACATTTCCAACAGGTGTCTTTTGTTTCTCTGTTAGCACCATACATTCCATTTACTCTCTTTACTGGCACTTCACTAAAAGATAAACACCGCATCTCACTGGACTCTCTATCACATTTACATTTCCCAGCGTGCCTTAAAGCTCTCCTGTTTGTAAACAACTGTTCTTCAATATTGTTATTTATGATGTTTGTGTCAAATCTGGATGGGTGATTGTTGTGGTATGTATGGTTGAGGTTAAAGGTGATCGTTTGGTGATAAAATGAAAGTACATAAACAGAGTTGCGCACAATAAAAGTTTATACCTTATATAAGAGGTTACCTGCTAACAAAGAGCTATAAGCCATGGCTGGATCCACCAACTACATCCAACACATTTGGCTCCAATATTCAGGAATTAATCACCTGTATTAGATTAGGGGTGGAGATCAGCAGACTTTAAGATGTGGTTCAAAGACTTTCCCCTACATAAAATCAGGTAAGTATGGGTGATTGTGGTGTACGATGGTAATTTGTGGGGTATAGGCTTTTATTAGTTGATAGCAACATTAGCCTTGTAGCTTCAGTGTAAACCTAAAAAAAAAAGCACTTAGCATGTCTTGGACGATAGACAACATTTTTGCGCTAAGTAAGAATTTACGTAAATATTATTTTTCCACCAAACTATCGCTTTGAATAAAGTCAAGTACACACTCACCATCTGATTAGCTAAAAGCTTTAACCACTAGACTGCAAACACAGGGTGAGGAGTGTGTAAGGGCTTGAGTGAGCGTGTGTGTTTCTTTTGCTGCTATATGCGATGTCATAAACCGAATATGAGAAATGGTATTTTATATTTTAGATATGAAAAGCCAAAAACAGAAATAAATACACAAGTCTTTCATACCAGGTGTTTTGAGAGTCATTGTGCATCACACTGCCTCACATTTACATATACCGGCCCATTCATCCTACAGCAGTTTAGCCCCACTTATTTGGCCTACAGCAGTTTAATCACACATATGTAGCATTGTGCAGTTTTTCAGCCTACAGCAGTTTAATCACACATATGTAGCATTATACAGCAGTTGAGCCTTACTTATTTAGCTTACAGCACTTTAGCCCCACTTTAGCCTACAGCAGTTTAGCCCACCCCTTTAACCTGCAGCAGTTTATCCCATTCATTTAGCCTACATTTTAGCCTAGAGCAGGCTAGTTCCATTTATTTTGCCTAAAGCCGTTTAGTCCATCCATTTAGACCGTCAGCCCGCCAGGCCGTCTCACTGGCACCTGCACACCACTTAATGGAGCATTGTACAGCTTATTTTCCATTAAACAACAGCAGAGGACCTGCGCCTGTGGTTGAAGGTGCTAAATTTAAAACGTCCATGTGTATGTCTCCTCTTACCATTATGTGGAGGGGAGATACCAGGGCATCCTCACTGATCTTAGCTGGCTATAGGTTAGCTCTTAGGATAACGTCCTACCTGATAGCTTCAGGAACACCCGACGTGTCCACTTTATGACCATAACTGGTAAGAGGAGACATGTGGACTTTATGATCAGTGTCTTTAGCGGTAGCCTTTTTCAGACTGCATTTACTTTGACAATGATATGTCCATAAACCTTAAATGCTGGAATAAGGTGGATACAAGAATTGATTATTTTTGACATTTTTTGCTCTCCTACAGTTGCAGAGCGAAATTTACTTTTAGACAATTGCACCCCTTCATTGTCGCTATACACATGCATTTGTTAAATGACAATGACAGATCCATCGAAACTGCTTCATAGTGTCCCTTTAAGATAACTGCTGAGCAATAGAACTAATTGTTTAGGGGGGCTGAGGAACATTTGGCCTACCAATGTCCCTGTTAATAGAGGCTTCCTCATGTCCCAATCAACCTATCCTGCAACCCACAGTTTGAAAATCACTGGATGGCATCATCCATTCTTTCCTATTCGTGCTGAGACTGCTCCTTTGCCTATTAATAATAATTTAATAACTGAAGAGGGAAACTGTGGTGAACACGACGCCCATCTCCAGAGACCTTAACCAGGAGATTCCCAGTATTTCATCTGACTTCATCCCATTATACCAGATAAGATCAGCTGTGTTACTGCAAAATCACACACACGCACACACACAGCCAGGGGCTCAGTCAGAGACATAAACTACAATAATCTCATTTCCTGAGGATAAATGAAAGTGTATGGGACGTCTCACGCTGGGGCTCACTTCGGTGCTGTTGTGCTGGCGGAGAAAACATCAGCCCTGAGCTGACTTACATCATCTGCACTGATCCTACTCATACATTATTTTTTTTATCTATTAGTAATTTCAAATACAATATTATGATAACATAATATAATAATACAGCGCCAGAAATTTAATGGTGGCTTTATCTAGGCTTAAGCCTAATCTGGGTCTGGGAAACTGCCTCCAAATGTTTAATTGTGTGGATTTAACACAATCAAAAGTTCTGAATTTCAGTTCTTTTAGTCTCATTTTGTCAAATTCTTCTAAAATTATTTAAATACAGCACCAAAACTAAAGGAATATTAGTACAGTACATTTTGCTTATATTGCATAAACCTAAATTAAAGTGACATAAAGTGTGTGTGTGTGTGTGTGTGTGTGTGTGTGTTAGTTATATATTCTTGCATGCATACAAAAACTCATGTAAAAGGTGTTATTTAATATATCGTACATGTATTCACAATATACAGGTAAATTGAACTGCAAGTGTGCTCAAGCATGTGAATAGGAATGCATGCATGTGAAGACATCATGGAAGTTGTGTTATGCTGTCTGGAACTCATTTGCAGCATCACTGTCAAACATGGGCTCCTCTAAGCAACTGTGTTAAGATCGGAAAATGAGTCATGGGAAAGATCTAAGAAGATAGTTAAGCATTGTCAGTTTGCGGTTTCTACAGTGAGAACTGCTGTTAAGACATTTCATTGCAATTCAGGGAAAGTGTGGGGGTCAAGGTTAGATTTGAAAGACCAAGTGAACTCTCAGAGAAAACTGCTCATATGCTGATGTGAGAGCCACATTCAAACTCCCATATGACTGCCAAGAACCCCCAGGAAGGTTAGCTGTGCCGGGAGGGGTCATGATCCTCATTGATAAGTTAATAATCACTAAAAGGACTTAACTGTGACCTCCTCACAAAAATCATGCTACAGAACATCAAAACATAGCCAGACGTTTTTTGATGCATACATGCACGAGATAATGCACCTTGTAAAAAAGTGCTATATACATATAAATGTGCTGCATGCATGTATGTGCTTTTGTCTGGAGTAAAAAGTGTTCTTTATATTAAATTGAAGTAAAGTTTGAGTGTGTGTGTGTGTGTGTGTGTGTGTGTGTATGTGTGTGTGTGTGTGTGTGTGTTTGTAAGTGTGCTGGCAGTCTGCCACACATGCAGAGAGACGGGCCAGATGATCCTTACCTTCTGTTTGGGTTCACATCTGGCCCTGAGAGGCTCAGAGACAGTGATATGGAGCGAGAGAGGGAGAGAGAGAAGCTGGGAATAACTCTGACCCAAACAAAGCCTCAGCAAGGTGAAGCCTTCTGCCAAGTCACGCAAAGTTGGTCTTAGCAGATAATTTGTAACATGTTCCAAAGGTAAACACATTTTCACTCAAGGCTGCGTGGCCGGAGTGGGGCGGTGGGGGTCCGAGCCGAGAGGACTGTGTGAAATTAAACAGAATGCAACTCCACAAACACCGCTGCTGCTTCACACTCCTTACTGCACTAAGCACTGCACCTGTGCACCAAACTGAAAGTAACTTCACACATAAATACAGTGACAGTGAGTGAAATGTAGAAGTGTAGCATAGAGGAGAGGTGAAACTGAGCAAAAGACGCCCAGAAAAGGCCGTAGTTGCTCTAAATGAAAAGTTTGCAAACAGCTCAGAGTGACGGGATCTCTTGTTCATCAGCTCTGATAGAGAACCATCAAATAGACTGAACAGAATGTCCTGGTTAGCAGATTATGTGGATGTTAGGAAAGTCAACAGCATGGAATTTACCACACAAATAAAATGATAGATACAAACATGTCTAACATGACCTTTAAAGATAGAACACATAAACTTAAAGGACAGCAGATTTTTGCAGGAAATGATATCATTACGCAAAGAGTTTTTATTGTAAAAAGCCTGGGCAGCAAAAACCCATTTGGCCTACAGTCCCACCTATTCAGCACACAGCAGTTTAGACCCACATTCAGCACACTGCAGTTCTGCCCATTTAGTTTACAGCAGGTTACCCCTGTTCATAAAACTTTCATAAAAAATGTAGCCCCACCAATTTAGCCAACTGCAATTTAGCTTGGTCTATTCAGCACATAGCAGTTTAGCACCACCTATTTAGCCTACAGCAATTTAGCCTGACCCATTTAGCAAACAACAGTATAGCTCCGTCCATTTAGCCTATAGTGATTCAGCCCCACCTATTCAGCCTACAGCAATTTTGCCCGACCCACTTATCCAACAGCAGTTTAACCCCCAATTCAGCCAACTGCAGTTCCACCCATTTAGGTTATAACAGGTTACCCCTGTTCAGAAAGCTTACAACAGTTCAGCCCCACCCATTCAGTCTACAGACATTTTTCCCGGCCCACTTAGCCAACATCAGTTTAGCTCCGCCCATACAGCCTACCAACATTTAGCCTGGCTCATTTAGCCTACAGTAGCTTACCCCCATCTATTCAGCTTACAGCAGTTCTACCCCACCCATTCAGCTTACAGCAGTTTAGCCCCGTCTATTTAGCCTATAAGAAGTTCAGCCCCACCCATTCAGCCTACAGACATTTTGCCCAGCCCACTTAGCCAACATCAGTTTAGCTCCGCCCATACAGCCTACCAACATTTAGCCTGGCTCATTCAGCCTACAGTGGCTTACCCCCATCTATTCAGCTTACAGCAGTTCTACCCCACCCATTCAGTTTACAGCAGTTTAGCCCCGTCTATTTAGCCTATAAGAAGTTCTGCCCCACTTATTCAGCCTACAGACATTTTGCCCAGCCCACTTAGCCAACATCAGTTTAGCTCCGCCCATACAGCCTACCAACATTTAGCCTGACTCATTCAGCCTAGAGTAGCTTACCCCCATCTATTCAGCTTACAGCAG
Source organism: Salminus brasiliensis (assembly GCF_030463535.1). Classification (NCBI taxonomy): domain Eukaryota; kingdom Metazoa; phylum Chordata; class Actinopteri; order Characiformes; family Bryconidae; genus Salminus; species Salminus brasiliensis. The sequence goes on along the minus strand of NC_132890.1, from coordinate 28,580,084 downwards.
TTCTACCCCACCCATTCAGTTTACAGCAGTTTAGCCCCGTCTATTTAGCCTATAAGAAGTTCTGCCCCACTTATTCAGCCTACAGACATTTTGCCCAGCCCACTTAGCCAACATCAGTTTAGCTCCGCCCATACAGCCTACCAACATTTAGCCTGACTCATTCAGCCTAGAGTAGCTTACCCCCATCTATTCAGCTTACAGCAGTTCTACCCCACCCATTCAGCTTACAGCAGTTCTACCCCACCCATTCAGCTTACAGCAGTTTAGCCCGTCTATTTAGCCTATAGCAGTTCAGCCTCACCCATTCAGCCTGCAGACATTTTGCCCGGCCCACTTAGCCAACATCAGTTTAGCTCCGCCCATACAGCCTACCAACATTTAGCCTGGCTCATTCAGCCTACAGTGGCTTACCCCCATCTATTCAGCTTACAGCAGTTCTACCCCACCCATTCAGTTTACAGCAGTTTAGCCCCGTCTATTTAGCCTATAAGAAGTTCTGCCCCACTTATTTAGCCTACAGACATTTTGCCCAGCCCACTTAGCCAACATCAGTTTAGCTCTGCCCATACAGCCTACCAACATTTAGCCTGACTCATTCAGCCTAGAGTAGCTTACCCCCATCTATTCAGCTTACAGCAGTTCTACCCCACCCATTCAGCTTACAGCAGTTCTACCCCACCCATTCAGCTTACAGCAGTTTAGCCCGTCTATTTAGCCTATAGCAGTTCAGCCTCACCCATTCAGCCTGCAGACATTTTGCCCGGCCCACTTAGCCAACATCAGTTTAGCCCCGCCCATACAGCCTACCAACATTTAGCCTGGCTCATTCAGCCTAGAGTAGCTTACCCCCATCTATTCAGCTTACAGCAGTTCTACCCCACCCATTCAGCTTACAGCAGTTCTACCCCACCCATTCAGCTTACAGCAGTTTAGCCCGTCTATTTAGCCTATAGCAGTTCAGCCTCACCCATTCAGCCTGCAGACATTTTGCCCGGCCCACTTAGCCAACATCAGTTTAGCCCCGCCCATACAGCCTACCAACATTTAGCCTGGCTCATTCAGCCTACAGTGGCTTACCCCCATCTATTCAGCTTACAGCAGTTCTACCCCACCCATTCAGCTTACAGCAGTTCTACCCCACCCATTCAGCTTACAGCAGTTTAGCCCGTCTATTTAGCCTATAGCAGTTCAGCCTCACCCATTCAGCCTGCAGACATTTTGCCCGGCCCACTTAGCCAACATCAGTTTAGCCCCGCCCATACAGCCTACCAACATTTAGCCTGGCTCATTCAGCCTACAGTGGCTTAGCCCCATCTATTCAGCTTACAGCAGTTCTACCCCACCCATTCAGCCTACAGTAGCCCTAGATACAGTCTGTAACTGGCACTACACAGTGTCACTCTAAGTGATTGAAGTGGAAGATGTGGAAAAGTGACTTTTCAGTTGAATGACGTACAATACAGGGCAGCCAATCAGAACCAAGCTCATTCACACATGTATCAGTGTTAAAGGCACAGTAACAAAAACATCCTGTTTATTTCTAAGTGATAAAGAAAATATGACATATGTGCCCTTTAACATTCCTCTCAGTTTGCCTACAGTTTGCCCTGTGCATCAAAACTCTCATCATTATCAGTGTGGTTAAACTCAGTCTTCCTCCTCTTCTTTCACTCGCTCTCTTATTATCTTCTCCCATTTCCCCTCTCCCTGTCTCTGAGCGTATGTTGTTTATTTGTTTGCGTGGCCTGCGGTCGCGGGTCTCCACCACATAGCATGCGGACGGTACATTTGAGCCCAAAACACAAAGTGGAGGCCATGGGGTGTGCTGGCAGAGTTACCTGATGCCAGCGAGCGTCATGTTTCAGGGAACTGATGTTTGGGTTTGCTTTGAATGAATCTGGATTAAAAAACCCAAACAAATATTTAAGACAAACATCAACCCCCCCAAAAAATGCTCAGAGAATTCTGAGCTAAACAAAAGGCATTCCAACATGAGACTCTGAGGCCAGAGAGCTGATTTGTGTTGTGTTTGTGCTCTGCTGGAATGCAAAACTTCTGCCTATTTTCCGATAAAGTTTGCTGGGTAGAAAAGTACTGCACTTATCGGCAGAGATGAGCAATAACTCATTTGGGTTTCTCAGATGGGCTTTGTGCTTTTATCACTTTCTTCTACTCCAGTCTATCAGTGAGGGCTTTCTCCTCAGTTTCATTTTAGTCAGCAGCACTTTAGTCATTTTCTGGGTTTAATTTCACTCTGTTGCGTTGGTTCAGCTCCTGGACTGCTTTACTGTTGCTCACGTCTCTTACTTTGAAGCTACAGCATTTTATTGTACACCAAAATGGGCAGAATAGAGCATATTTTCGATGTGGCTTCTTATTCACCAGGGTTTCACTGGTTATATGTAAGTTTGTATTTATTGATCACTGATCTATAATGCAGTCGATTATCCAAGACATGTTTGATATCTGACGTGAGCTCCTTTAGTTTAAAACAGGAGATTCTAGGTTAATGTTGCTGACGAACCCTGGACTAGACTGTCACCCTGCCAAGACAAAATGTACTTTGCTTTTTGGTATCAGCCATATTTAAAACCATGTCAGTCCTGTGAATTTCCATACATGAGAACTGCACTATGAAGCTCTCATTAGCGGTCTTTGCTAGCTCTGCTGTGTTCTGATACTCACTGTACTGTAAAAGTCCAAAAATATGTGAGTTTGAGTCAGATATGGTAAAAACACACACAAAAAAACCCAACCACCAGGCTGCATTTCTTGACCGCTATAATAGGACAGTCTTACAGAGAAGCTGCCCTTCCTCGGCTACAGCCAGAGTTCAACCCTGGCTTTGATGGGTGTCTGCAGCCATGTGTGAGGTGCCATCTAGCGCTTGAATGAGGAACGGGAGCGTTCTGTGACGGAGGGGCCTTGTGCAGAGCTGCAGCAACGAAATATGGATCATATATGATCTGACCAGCTCTCAGGTTCGGCTGATTGATTCTTCCTCTTCGTCTTTAATCATATTCATAAGATTTTTCCCAGAACTGCTTGTTTAAGTGTGTGTCTTAATAATAAACCCTTTCCTTGTTGATGATAACTGGTGGTGTATCAGATTCTCTTGATAGCATACACACATCTCCTCCTCACTTTGCTTGGATATGTCTACTGAGTCAAGCAACCAGTTTAGCTCCTGCAGCCCAGTGCACTGAGAAACACCACACACACACACACAAGGGTCATCACAAGCACTAACAAACACACACTACAGTCACACAGCTGTTGCTGTTGTCTATCAGATTGATTGTAAATGTGAAGTGTGTTTCTAAGTGTTACCCAGTAGGTTTCAGGACTTATTAAGTCATTTCACAGGCGCTTGCTTAATCTTTAATATTACTGACTAACTGAAGCTGATGCTGAGTCCCTTTGTACACTCCACACCTGTTCTAACTGAGCTTAACATGAGCTTAACATCTTAGCATGTAGATTAGCATACTCACAAGTGCCAAAGATAAAACTGCTCAGAAAATACCAAAAACATGCACATGTACAATCAGCCAGTTTTTGAATAATGATGTTGATGAATGCTACTGACCCACAATGCATTGTGAATCAGAGAGGAAAGAGTTGTTCACGGCTGAAAAAGCATGGAGGATGTAGAGTTGAGTGCCAACTAGTTGATAAGATCAAGCTGGAACTTGCATGTAAGGTTATTAAATAAAGCAGCACTTCTCTTTACTAGCACAGTTAATAAAAACAAAAATAAGAATAAATCTGTTATTTATTTATTTATTTATTTATTTATTTAATGACTTTCCAAAGTGGTCTACAAGCCTGCCGCTTTATATGGAATACGCTGGCGTATATCAAATCAGCCCTGCATCACTTCCATTTTGTCTGAACCAGTACAGTAAATAATACTTTGCGTATTAACCTGCAAAAGACGATCCCAGTCTCTTTCTGCAGGCCACTCTGTGGTCACTCTGCTGGTGGAATGGAAATGGACTGGTTGAATATGTGTTTACTGGTCTAAATCTAATACTGGTCTCCAGAGGTGTAATGGTGCCTGCATGTTCACACTGCAAATACAGTTGCAACTGAAATGATTCAATCCCCATTGCAAATCAGGTTTGTTAGCCAAAATCACAAACTTTTAGCTGTTTGCAATAATCCAATCAAACATGTTGTGCAGCTCCAAGCACAGACCCTCACGTAGGTCCTCTTGTAGTTCTGGTCAGTCTCTACCATTGCCCCTTTCTTCATTAGTGCCTGTCAACCTGTGTATTGACTGTGAGTGTTGAAAAGCCCCAGATTAAGCTACTTTGCACTTGTGTCCTGCATTATCACTTCTCTTGTTACATGGATCAATAATGTACATCTGTTTATTTATCACTCTATTGACCTGTCTAAATATTTCTCCACTGTGTACCTGATAATGCTAGTGTTCAGTACAAAACTGCATGACAGCATGAGAATGAAGGAACAGAAAAGCCATAAAATCACTCACACATTATGGTTCAGTTTCATTCCCCAAATATGAACGCAGTACGTTCTGTCACAGTATGATGAATAGGTAAACCCTGTCAGTTAACAATGTCACATCAGCATTTTAGAGAAATTGTGTTTTGCCCACCCTCACGAACACACACACAAAAAAAGTTCCCACCCTCTAAAAACAGCTAGTTTTTTTTCTGCATTTCTAAACGTCCACAGCGACTGATTCCTAAATAGTGATAGTATTCCTCACAAAGTAATCTAGGATAAGAGCTCAGCAGTGCAACACTAATAGAACGTTTTAAAAGTTTCTGTGGCTAAACTTGACCTCAGAGCACACGCTGCGCTGTGTTGTGCTGATTGTTGGCAGATTGTCTTAATTATAAAATATTTTTGAAACTGATATTTTTGCCGTTATAATTCTGTTGGCATGTCGTGTAGATGACCCGGCCAAGAGCTCTCGCAATAAAAGAAAAATAAAGCAAGTTATATTAGAACACTTCTTACTGTAACTCAGAACAGCTGCTGTACTAAAGCACTGCTGCTCCTCTACTCTATATCAGTTACAGCACTGTCCAGTCCACATTATCTTCCATCTGTGCAGGAGGAACCACCAGGCAGTGTCCTAAAACACATCTCCAGGAAGCCAGCCTGCAGAAACAATAACACCATTACGCTCATTAAAGTGAGAAATCAAATGAACACAACGGCCGGCCCCCCAATCACAAATGTAGTCAATCAGCCGAGACAAGTGTTTGCTTCTTTAGTTTTGCTCTGGCGATTCGAGGTCATTTTTACAATGTCTTTTACTCTGGAGATAAAAAGACATTGAAAAAACACCAGTGCTGTTCGATAAACGACGTCCCAATTTGGTTGATAGTGAAGGGTTGATAGGGTTTAAAACCACTAGAAAATACATCTTTTTAACGTTAACTTTCAGCCAGTAGCCTCAACATACAGTACTGATGTATTGTGCTGGGTGGCGTAATGTAGCTATCAAGTAATAGAAGCTTATACCCCTCCAGTTAGCCCTAGTGCTACAAGGCTAATGTAGCTAGGAAGTAATGGAAGCTTATAGCACTAAAGCTATGAGGCTATTTTAGCTAACAAGTAATGAAAGCTTACACCCCACTGGGTGTAATCCCTATTTGACTTAAGTGCTTCTTTATCTGGTTAATGGTTCTTCTCACACAAGGAAAACCTCTTGTAATAGTTCCTTTAAAACATTTAAAGGTTGGTTCTATACAGCAACAAAAACTGACCCTTTTTCAGTACTATACAGAAGTTTTATTGCTAAGAGTCTACAGGGATATTTTGTACTCCATTTCTTTGTTTTTTATTATTCCATTATTATACAATATTTAGCCCCACCCCTTCACACCCACAGCCTCTGACAGAGTGCACCCAAGTGCCTTGTTTTGATCATTGTTCAAAGTTTAGATACATATCATAATGCACGTATTGCACGTATTGCACAGTGATTAAAACATGCTAATTGGTGGGTATAAATAACATTAAAAGTTAGCTACATTAGCATAGTATCTCTAGTGTAAAACTAAAGAAGCAAACTTCAGACATGTCTTGGCTGATCGGTTACATTTGGGATAAGGGGGAAATGTGGGGGAATGTGAATTTGACATTTTGCTTTAATCTGCATCGCTCACGTTGTATCTGAAACGCGGCCCAAATTCTCACGGTTTTACAGCAGATGAAAAATAGCCAGTGTGAGGCTATATGAGGTGGACAGCAGTGTTGCGTGAGAGACATTTATTGCCGCTCGAACATGGGGCTTTAATACGAATGCAGAAAAGCATCAAATCATTTCCTGTATCTGATGTGCATAAAGCCTTGCCAGTCAGAGGCACAGCAGGTCCGCACGGCACAGCATGCTTTCTACACTTACAGTCCTGATTTAGTGCATTTCTTTAAACTGAGGTCACAGCGCTTAACGCTGGCAGACACTGTTTTTGTTGCTCTAAGTTGAAGGTTCACGTCTGTACACCATATCTTACCTAAGGGGCTCCCAAACCTTTTCATTCCAGGACCCACATGTTACGAAAATGTTTCTTTTAGCAACCACCAAGTAATTTGTGAAGTGAAATAAGGCACACATGTAGTGAAATAAATGCAGTGCTACAGAGACTAAGAATCTAATTCAGTATAAACGCATTCATTTGTGTGAACTCTTAAAATGTAATAACAATATGAACAGGTAGCTTTACAAATGGCATGGGTGTTAGACTGTCTAACACAAACTATGCAAGTTGCTTAGGGCCCCTTTGCCCCCTCCCATGGCAAGAATGCATCATATATTCTAAGTTTAGTTAAGTTAATTATTAGATAAGTCTGCTATACATTTGTATACTTATGTATAGGAGTTAAATACTATGTGACACATTTTGCATGATGTTGCAATGTTGAGCAGTAATTGAAGAATTGAATGTAAATTCAGTTTATCACTTAATGAGAGGAGGGACCTAACCTGCTGCAGTGTTGTATTAAACCTCTGACTTTACTAACCGTGCTGTTGGTCTTGATGGTCTCTGCCCAGTTCCCACTCAGCCATAACCTTTATGTCACTGCATATTGTCAATTCATCATCAATTAGATCATCTTATTATTCTTGTACACATAGTAACCAAATCCCAAGACCAAACCTTCATCCCCAGCCTGTCAAAACACAGCAGTGCTACGCTAATCTGGGCCTTAGTGCTGTTCTGTCATGCCAGATCGAGCGAAAGCAGAGCTGCGGTGTGAAATCAGCTCGCTGGCTGAGAACTGCTGGACTGAGCAGCAGTTGGGAATGGATTCATTCAGTATGGTAGCTGAGTGAAGCGCAATAAACAGCAGGAGAGAATTAGATTTACATTTAGTCATTTAGAACGGGGGTCCTCTGAACGTTTGTAGCTAAAGGCCCCTTCTTGTGAGGAAAAAAAACATCTGCAGACCTCAACAGATTTGATATGTATCACATTTAGCTCTTATCCAGAGCGTCATAGGAGGTGACTTATATTACAGAGGTGGGCCAGTGTAGTGTTAGGAGTGCCCAGGAACTTGCCCAGGAACTCTTATTGGTGAAGCACAGCAGTCATCCAGAAAAGGAATCAAACCGTGGTCTCCCGCATGGTGTGGTAGCTCACGTGCCGGTAGGGTGTTATCTGTTGTGCCACATCAACCACTGATTACTCTGTTACTGATTGAAAACCAATTTTGTGTTTATATCTGTTTAGAAAAAAAAAACTAGGGGTCCATGATGGCTATACGTATATCCCTTATTTAAGAGTCATGTATTTAGTAGATGCACTGAGACTTACAAAACATACAAACAGTGAAAGCCAAACTTGTACCTGGAGATACTGCAGTCTATACGAGACAAGAGCCATTTGTTAGCCTAATCTAGATAAAAATAATAATAATAAAAAAAACAAAGACCCTGAAGAGGATGACTGAAACGCACATTACTTTATTTTCTTATTTGTAAGTAAGTGTACAATAAACACAAATGTGACAAAGAATATAAGAAATAAAGTGTGAAGAATAGAGACAGATTACAGTGGAAGGAACAGTCAGCAGCATCCAGCTGCAGGTTCACACAAGGAGCCACATGGAACAGTGAAGAGTTCAGGGTGAAGTTGGAAGTACCTAGGTAGCATATGGAAACTTTTGCTACGGCTCCTCTCCTACCCCATGGAAAAGTGGACTGAACCAGAGGTAACTCTGGAAATGGCACATCTGATCTGCCTCGATGCCATCAACTCTCAATCAATCAATTATCAATGTGCCCTTGCCCACTTAGCCCACCTATTTATCCTCAGGGGAATCACCGACACCACCTTAAGGACTGTTCCTTCACTGTATTAGCTGAAGTGAAGTTGGATATATGAGCCCTTGGAGGGGCGAGGGACGTACCCATTTAAGTCTGTAGAGGAGTTTGAATTTGAGCAGCTTCTGCTGCCAGGAGGACTTCTCCTGATGTGATGTGGGGATCTGCAGGAACTGGTGGTGGGTGCCAGTTCAATTCTGGGGAGATTAGCATGAGGCTCCTGAGTAAACAGAGGGCGCTACATCAGCAGAAAACACAGCGAGGTGTAGATCACAGCCTGATCACTCCTGAAGAACTTGACTTTAGCAGCTGAGTGTTTAGATCAGTGTTGGAGTAAAACGCTGTAGGAGTGGATTAGTGCACAATTCCAGAGAGAGGCAGTAAAATCGATGGATAAGAAGCAGATCGACTGTGTTTTGCTTTTGTTTCAGTTTTAGAGAGGCAACCGCTGTTCTGTTGCACACCTGCAAAATAAGAGATAAAATAAAGCTTGAACTTTTGTAAAATACTAGCTAATATTAGTAATTATAATGTATTATTAGTCATATTTTGAGTAGATAGCTACACTGCTAGCCCTAAGACATCTAGACAAAACACCACAGTAAAGGTATCCAGCAACCTAGCTAGCTATGAGCTTTAACTACGTGATTTAAGATGAAACTAGCTAACAGCATTCATTAAACTGTCGGTTTCTTTCGGACATACATTCCCACTCACTCACTGCCTTCTCCAAAGGGGCTCTGCTCTTCGACGGAGACAGTCTAGATTCATGAACTTTCACCCTGGCCCATAGCTCCTGGACGTCCCCCAGCAGTGGCCCAGTGATGTGTGTGGGAAACGGAACCCGCTCCTTCAAATGCTCCTGAATCTGCTCTGATTTAGTGAACGGCAAGTACTCTGCTGAAGTCTCCACATGTTCTTCATATGTCACAGGCCAGCCCACCTGTAGCACACACACAAATACACACACAGATCATTTCATTAAACGGCCATAACAAAAATAATATAGCTATATATAAAAAAAAAAATATATATATATATATAGATATATATCGATGTTGTTTCCAATCACTATTAGCTAGTTAATAAAATAAAAGTTTTTACATAACTGCGTGTGTCTAAGTTATGTAAATAGCATTGTTATTATTCTTACTATTGTGAATCGATTACATTATATTTTTACCAGTCCCTGATCGCGAATAAATTGCTCCAGTGTGTTTAAAGGCTTTTCTGCCTGTTTCTCTTTTTCTGTCTCCATCTTTATTTACTGACCGTTTGCTTGGTTGCTTGGCAACAGCACACAAGCCGTGACAGTTTCCGGGCGCATAGAAGTATTTCCTGCGCGTGGACAGCGCAGCGGCGTGCACTGGTTTTCCGGTTTAAAGGAGTTTACTTTCTTAAGGATTGTTATTATTATTATTATTATTATTATTATTATTATTATTATTATCATGGCTGCTGTGTGAGTGACGGTACAGGAAGGTAAGTGAGCGCTTCTCGTTGTAGCTGCTGTAGAGATACGCTGTAAGTGCACCGCTTTGGGAACAGACACGTAGCTGTATCACTGTATTTTGCACTCCGGGAGCTCTGTCCTTCAGCTGTGGTCATATTTAACATTCAGATGGGTTTATGTGGTAGGATTGGTACTGATGGTCTGATGTAAAACATGGCTTTATATCAGCAGACTGTCAAAATACTGAGCATGAACACATTCAGGGTGGGTTTGATGTGAAATGGTTTATTGTAGAGACACATGCACACACTTAAATTCTTTACAGTATTGGTAAAAAGAAACCAGGCATCACAAAAATAACAAATATAGCGATCTTATTTGCTGTCTATAAACACTACTGACACAGCACAGGTCTACCAATAAAGGCTTGTAAAAATTAGAATGAAATAAATGAATATATGTTGCTTTAATAAAAATTAAGTATTTGGTATTCATAAAATGTAGGCTTTGATTGAACATGTTGTGGTGATCAGATATTTAACACTCAAGTGACTTGGATACATCCCCCTTATAAACTTTCAAATAAATGTGTGTTGTTGTAGTCAAGTATCTAACTGGCGTTGGGTGTGTTGTATTAATTATTAATTATTTATGTTTTAGTGTTAAAGATCACATGGCGCAAGCTCCTCACCCACACCGGAATGGACGGCCGGAGGACTCCGGATGCACCAAGAGCCCATTGGAGGGTCTTGTTCTAGCTCCACACGCACCGCTGGAGAGCGCACAATCAGCCGGCAGGATGAAGTGTCCCACCTGCAGCGGCTCCAGGATGTTCTACTGCTATACCTGCTGCTGTCTTGTGGGAGTGAGTCCAGAACATGTTCCCACTGTGAAGGTCAGCCACTAACTAGGTCATCTTTCTAGGGGGCTTCAGTTCTGGTTAAGGACTAGCATGTTTTAGTGACTTTTCATGCAACTAGTGTGTGTGAGGTGAAGGTTGTATTTTTGTCCAACTGTGTCCAATATTTTGTCCATCTGTTTCTCTGCATATTAGCTAACCCCTTTTCACCCTGTTGTTTAATGGCCAGGATCCCACAGGACCACCACAGTGCAGGTATTATTTGGGTGCTAGGTCATTTTCAGGGCTGCAGTGACGCTGACATGGTGGTAGTGTGTGTTGCACTGGAACGAGTGGATCAGACACAGCAGTGCTTGCACCCCTAGCTACTTTGTCTAGCCTGTAGATGTAAAGTCAGAGACAGAAGCTCATCTGCTGTTGCACAGTTTGTGTTGATCATTCACTCTGTTGGCTGGATATATTTGGTTGCTGGACTGTTCTCAGTCCGGCAGTGATGCTGAGGTCGGCAGGAGCGCTGCTGTGTCTGATCTACTCGTACCAGCGTAACACACACAGTATCACTGCAGTGCTGAGAATGACCCAACACCCAAATCATACGCACTCTGTGGTGGTCATGTGGGGTCCTGAGCATTGAAGAACAGGGTAAAAGGAGGCTAACAAAGTATGCAGAGAAACAGATAGACTACAGTCTGAAATGATAGAACTTCGAAGTGGTGCTATATGGTAAGTGGAGCTTATCTAATGGACAACGAGTTCAGAAATGAGGTGGTGTTAATGAGGTATGAATCTAGTGGCCTCCATTTATCTACAGTAGCTTTTGCTGTAGATCGGAACGGAGAATAGTGAGATTATTAGTGTTTATATGTATATTTAGACAGTTCTGGCTGTATTTTCAGCTGCCTGTGAAGATCGACATCATCAAGCACCCAAATGAGACGGATGGAAAGAGCACTGCAGTTCACGCCAAAATCCTTGCACCAGACGATGTCTCCATATACACTTACCCCTGCATCCCGGATCTTGATGCACAGGCACAGAACGTATGAGCTCCGTTGACTAACAGTATTGTTGACCACTTAAAGGGTAGAGATATGTGAGGGAGGCATTAAATTCTACAAAAGACTCCCATTTACTACTACAGTAATAGTATTTTATTCCTTAGACTTGTATTATTATTGTTGTATAATTATAACTATATATACTATAACTTCTTCGTTATTACAGAAGCTAGGCTGTAAGTTTTGTTGATGGAGTATGAATCTGTGCCTGCAGGTGGTGCTGGTGTTTCCAGGGCCAGATGCAATGGCGGTGGAGGAGCTCTCCAGTTACTTCTGTGAAGCTCGACAGAAAAGAGGAGCGGAGAGTCCAGTGGACGACAGGAGAGTGAAGAAACTTAAAGTGGAAGAACAGAGAGAGAGCTCGCACACAAACACCTGCACTCCAGAACACACAGACGTCTCACAGAAACACACCTGTCCAGTTCAAAGGGTCATCTTCATCGACAGCACCTGGAATCAGACCACCAGGATCATCACAGATGAACGCTTGCAGGGTATCACTGCAATCCATCACTCACAACTTTATACACTTGTTTGGTGGAAGACAGGGAAAATTTAGATTTTGCTTCTTTAGTTTTACATTGGAGCAAATAGGCTAATGTGCCTGTACCCCACCAGTCAGCTTGGAGCTAACTGCAAGCCTAATTCATCACATACATACATGTTCACTGTTTCCTGAGAGTCGTGTTAACTGTAAACTTGGGCTGAAATCCGGAGCAGAGCTAAACACAGTATTAGCCTGAATTCAGTCCGTAGTTTAGTTTACAAAAAAAGATGCTAGACAAATGCTTCTAATAAACACTGGATTAACTCTAATCATCAGTCAATTCCATTTGTGTTTTAACTCCAGTAGAAATATGAATAAAGGACTTCTACTTTTACTGGAGTGATAATTTACAATCTATATAAATGACGGTAGAAAACATGGACAGCACAACGGAAGTGAAGCAACCACGCGTCTTTCGCTTCAACTGGCTGGTTGCAGTATGATGTGAACATCCCGTTATGTTTCAGAGACGGAACAGGCCATTTTCCAGCTCACTAATCCGTCTTTCTATCTTCAGTCTAATTCTAACAGTTTTTTTCTTTCCCCCCAGAAAATCAGTTTATAAAACATTAGAAGGTGGGGTTACACTTATGAGTTTTTGAAATGATGTACAGCCTTGGCTGTAACAGGCCATCTGCAGGATCTGCATTGCACCCTTTCTATTCATTACATTAAGAAGCTGAGTTGTAGTGAAACTTACATGAACTACACCTTTACTGCTGTTACTTACTAGACAAACTAGGTATCTGCAAAAATCTACATTGCTTCTGCACCTGTAACCTTACTGAAGACAGTCATGAGACATGCTTGGTCTGAGAGATGGGGGCGGGTTTACCAAATGAGTCTATGAAACTACATTAGCCTTCTAGCTCAAGTGTGCGTGATTGTATAAGCTTCTATTACTTGTTAGCTATTTATTGTATCTCTCTCTCTCTGTCTTTGTCTCTGCAGCTTTACCACAGGTGGAGTTGAAGTCTAGGAAAACATGTTTTTGGCGTCACCAGAGAGGTTCTCCAGACACGTATCTGGCCACTATTGAGGCCATCTATTACTTCTTGAAAGACTTCCATGTTCACTGTTTACTGAGAGAGTATAAGGGAGAGTATGATAATCTACTCTTCTTCTACTCCTTCCTGTACAAGCTCATTAACAAGGCCAAAAAGGAAGCTGGGAAATCATGAGGACTGAGTGCTTAGTGTATCTATTACACCATGTGTTAACAGTAAGCGAGCGTCAACAACATAATCACTTCGCATTACAATCAGTAAAGCTATCTGAACCCGCTGCGAGAGTGTCTTATCTCAGCTAATATGATATTTAATTCAACCACCTTCCATCCAAACAGGGCTAATCCTGCCAAAACCCACGAGTGTGAATTTTTTATTAAGAGTTTATTAGGGATATTACAGGAACAGTTAATGCCCCATTCTCTCATTTTCTCTGTGGCTATTGTGTGCATGATATTTATACAGATTAGATTGGAAAATGGTAGCGTATTCTGTTAATTAGTCATATATAATCAGCTGCTGACCACAGGAAATGTACTGTAATTCTAAATATCCAGCAGAAGTGTTTTCTGTGGCTGCCATGGGAGCTGAAAACACCCACAGTGAAATACAACTCTGCAGTAATATTCAAATATTTTTATTTACAAAGCAATACATGCAGTTTAAACTGCTGTCAAATTCTTAGCAAGACAGATTTGGAAGAGATTGTTTTCATTGTTTCAGTTTTAAGGCACTTTTATTGTGAATAAACGATTGTTTAAAAATAAAAATCCTCAGATTTGATCTCATTGCCATGTGGCATAGGTGTGTTGTGGGGAATTTAGTAGTAAGCCTCTCTGATCTTGGCTTGTAAGCTGTCACAAGTCTTCTTTGCATCCCCCAGCAGCATGGAGGTGTTTGGTTTGTAGAATATGGGGTTATCCACTGCTGCGTAGCCAACACCCAGGGTTCGCTTCATCACGATCACCTGTAAAAGTACAAAACACACTGGGTAGAGCATGTCAGCTGTTTAATTAGCGAAACATGGGCTTTGTCAGATTTACTTACTGCTAAATATATAAATGCTGAATAAGTTTTAGCAAGTTGCTGAACAATTTGTAGTGTACACTGAACAATTCAGTCATGGCAGTAAGACTAATTGTCAATTTTGAATACTTCATAATAGATCATTCTGACAACATGCTGAGTAAGTCTGAATAATAGTAGATTCTGAATAATTCATAGGGGATAATGAATAATTCATAGTACATTCTAAATCATTCATAGTACTTACTGAATAATTAGGGGTTGCTGAATAATTTGTATAATCAGAATGTCTGTGCATCATTATAGGGTGCTTCAGAGTATTAGTTTGTCAGAATGGCTGTGTGGATTGTATGCACATTTATATTGTCTCATAGAGTGCCCCCTATGCTTCCTGTAATGTATTACAGTCTGTCAGAATGCTCATGTAGAATGAAGTATAGAACATTATGGAACTTTGTGGATTAATGTTTAGAGCCGGGTCTCAGTGTAAGTATGTGCTGATAGTCTCTGACCTGTTTGGACTTCCACACCTCCAGCACAGGCATGCCTGCAATAATGGAGTTTGGATCCTCCTGCGCAGCTGAGTTCACTGTGTCATTGGCTCCAATCACAAGGGTCAGATCAGTTTCTGTAAGAAACAAAATACCATTTGCATGATTTAATATGCACCTGAAAGCAGCCATCATTTATTTTTACACTAACAAATTCAAAACAGCCCCTTAGAAACAGACTGTTTCTGTTACTGTGTCTTTAGGACTGATATACGTACATGAGCTGTGTTCTGATTAGCTCCCCTGTATTAGGCCTCATTCAAAAGCAGGCTGGACTGAAACTCTTTCAAAGTTAAAGGTAGAAGCTAACTGCTGTAGACTGACTGAGCAGGACTAAATTGCTTTAGGCTGAGTTGTTTTTTGTAAAAAAAAATCTAATCTAATCTAATCTAACTGCTGTAGACTGAACAGTACATTTTAAATTTTAATAAAAAGTTGTAACTTTTGTGGTTTGGTTTTATAAGCTTTTCTATGTTTAGGAAGTAATTTTGTACAAAAGCATCTTTATTTTTTTGTCAGAAATGTCAAGCATAACCTAACTGTGTTCTCATATCTTCACAATTTTATAGTAAAAAGAAAAACCTTTATAACCTTCAATGAAAAAAATATGTAAGTTCATTTTGGTTCCATTTCTATTGATCCATTCTTCATGAAGCTGTCAAAAATTCAAAAAGTTCCTTTTTTTTGCAAATGTGATGACAAGTAAAAGAGGTTCCTTTGAAGAATTAAAATAGTCCTTTAATCTTCGCTCTTATTCTAAAACATGGACAATTTGAAGAAAACTTATTTGTGAGCAGATGTGAGGCACTGGAAGCTGCACCAAACCTGATCCTCCAAACCCGACCAGTGGAGGATTGATTCACACTCTATCACAAATACATAAACACTGCATGTCTGTGTGCAGTCACATAATAAAAATGAATTCTCACAAAAGCAGAGATCAGAGTGCTGGATTCGTCCACGTGCATCCAAACGCCCACTGCACACACATTTAATATTGTTTGGATGAAACGAGTTTGAAAGCTCAGACATTAGCATCAGCTCTAACTGATTAATGGATAGACTGAGTGAATCAGTCATTTGTTTCTCTGCTGTGGTTGATGCCAGAATATGAATCTTTCACCACAGTTTGTTTCTATAGCATTGTTAATAACAGAATATGCTTTTTTTTTAAGTAATAAAAACTACAGTGGATAAAGAACCCATGTGTAAAGACTTAGTGAAGGTTATTAAACATGCAATACTGATTAATGTGCTCAGTTATTGAAAACCAAAGAAAAACTGGTAGGTGAAAAGGTAGGTGTGCAAAACACTTGGCCAGTGTATGACTTGGTGAATGAGTGGATGTGGGGGCAGCTCACCAGGGAAATCCTCGTTAATCTCATCCATCTCCAGAACCACATCGTAAGGAACTCCAGCTTCAGCCAGCAGCACATTCAGCTGACCGGGCATGCGTCCGGCCACTGGGTGGATACCAAACCTGAGCAAAAGATTGAAATTAATTCAATCAGTAATTACGTCCACATATGTTTACTTCTGTGTGATAGACAGACCTAGATATAACAGAGAGATGCCAGAGTTGTTACTGAATAATTCATAGTGGATATTGAATGAGTCATAGTGGACATTACATAATTAATTGTAGTTACTGAATAATTCATAGTGGACACCAAATGATTTAAAGTAGTTACTGAATCGTTCATAGCGAATACTGAACAATTCTTAGTAGTGCATAGTTGATGTGGATGAATTAATGGTGGCTACTAAATCATTTATAGTAGACATGGAAAAATACATAGCAGTTACTAAATAATTCCTAGTAGTTTCTGAATAACAATAGATGAAACTGCATAAACGATAGTAGTTACTGAATAATTAATAGCAGATACTGTACAGATGTCAATCAGTTTCTAGTTCTCTAGTGTTGTAAGTTTTCCTTTTTTACATGGTAAGTGTGATTACTAAGTTGTGTGTACAAGTCACAGAACTCAGTCCTATACTTGTTGAATCTTTAATTTGGTGGCTTTAATAAAGCACCATTTTGAAGCAACAGCTCACAGTAAGAGCTAGCCAAAGCGTCCACACAGCAGGGTTAGTTTAACATAATGTTCCAACCAAGACCAGCTTGGACACAGAGTTGGACACAGATTAATCACTGCAACAGTTTCCGTTCACTGATCATTTTTGTTGGGTGCAAATATCATTATGTGTTTAGATTGGAAAGCTTGTTTGCTTCAAAAAGCACAGAATTGTATTAAATTAATGGGGTTCATATGTATTTACCAGACTGTTTAGAGACTTTTTAGTGACCCCTCAGTCTGTTACAGTTAACTCTACCAGCACTCACTCTGCGGCTGGAGCTGGAAATACAGTTTCTGTTTTCATTTGTAGCACAGACTTTTGCTCAATTTACTTTTCAAACTATTTAGAAAAACTAAATGTTAGTTTATGCTCTGGTCTGTCCTGCCCCTGTAAACCTCAGGAGCTTTGTATTCTGACCTTGGGCCACAATGTAAACACTGGGCTGGCTTACTGTGTGTTACACTCTGCTGTTGAGCTGTGTGCTGTCCCCTGCACTCTCTCTCTCTCTCTCTCTCTCTCTCTCTCTCACACACACACACACACACACACACACACACACACACACACACACTACACTCTGAGCCCCCAGAGGGCCTGGTTCCCGCTGTCCTTCAGACCCAGGCTGTGTTTTTCACCGCAGATATCAGACCCAGATGTGTTTTGTCCATTTTTAAATATAATTAGTCTGGAGCTCAGCGGTGCTCATGCTGTTGCACTAGAATACATTATTCCTGGAAGTTGTCTTTACACCCACTAACATAAAAGGTCAGTGGCTTAGATGGACCTCTGGATGCTGTCCAGCAGACCACTTTCTCAAAGAGATGGGGAAATTTGTGTAATTTCACAGGGGCATGGAATGGGACAATTTTCCCTGACTTTTTAATTTTATGTGAGATTGTTTTTATGGGGTTATGGGACTGCTTTTTATCATGTTTTGTTACTGAGATATTTTAGTTGCAGCAACAGGTGACAAGCAATAAAAACTAGGGATGTCCCGATCCGATCCAGGGGAACATAATGTTCTGTTTTACCAGCGGGAGAACGTCACACTTTTATTTGTTTTTAAACCACCATTACACAACGCATTCAGAACCAGGAGGAGGTAATGCTAATGCTAATACACACACACACACACACACACACACACTATAGAAACCAAAATTACAGCACATTCACCCACTATAAACCACTTATTTCACACCAGTAGACCAACAACAACAGAGTGTGTACCACTACACAAACACACATGAAGCGCCCTGACTGCAGTGTTTAAAAGAGCTGGGAGCTGATTGGTCAGGGAGGAGAGTCAGACTGCATTATAAGATATTAAACACACTATTAAGCAGTTATTTTAAGAATAGTCAGTCCAAAATTTCTCATTATGTCTCACATCCTTAATGAGGATTCATCTCTGTACTAGATAAGTATTAGAAAATATGATGTTTTCCTCCTGATAATAATATAGACTAAAGGTGAGATAAAGAGAGAGAGATTAATTACATAATGCATAATTCTGTTCTTGGTCATTTTAAACACTCACTGGAAAACAGATTTCTAATCATTTCTCAGACCAGCTTGAGAAATGGTTTGGATTGAGTAGAAGATTCACTAAAAGTTTCCAAAGCAGGCAGAAACAGTGCAGCATTTTCCTACACTTAGTAAAAAATTAACATCCCATCTATTAAAGATGAAGATCCGCTGTGTGTATTCAGAATTTGTGATTAATATATACATAGCTACCACACCCTGAGAGAGAAGAGTCCCACACGGTTTAATCATATTCCTTTGTGTACTATATGTAAATATATGTATCATGTTATTTATTTACTTTCTTTCTTTTTTTCTTCATACATTATTATTAGTAGTAGTAGCAGTAGTATTTAGAGTACTTTCATTCTTTTACTTGCTGTGGCAACAGTTGTTAATTGTAATTCATACCAATAAAGCTAATTTAATTTAAATTTGAGTAACAAAGAGAGCGAGAGAGAGAGAGAGAGAGAGAGAGAGAGAGAGAGAGATGAAAGATAAAAATAGAGAGAGTTAAAGAGATATAGATATACACGTGATCAGAGAGAAAGAGAAAAAGAGAGACATACAGTCAGATGAGAAACAGATAAAGAAAGATGAGGAGGCATAAGCAGAGAGATAGAGAGAGACACAAAGAAAGAAAGAGATTTAAAGTGACTGGAACTTTGGAGCATTTTAGGAGCAAAGCTGTTTTAAACCTCTTAAACCCCACTGCATAGACACACGGGTCTCAACTACGTTACTGCTACGGTCTCCAAATATTTCCTAATGGTTTCTGCATTTGGACAAATAACTTAATAATAAATCTAGAGGGTCTGGGGCTGCAGCCCAGAGTACTGACCCCTGGTCCTCCAGGGGATATGGGGGGTGGTTTACTTCAAGCCCCCTGCAATCAACAGCGTGTGAAAGATGCTGAGTGACATGAAAAGTGTCTGAGTTTATTTGTTCACCTTATTCCCTGTTTCAGATTTCGTAACAGCAGAGAAGGAGACAGAATGTGGTGTGCGTGCCAGCACTGAGAATATCACCAAAAACACACATCTGGTGTCACCAAATGATGACACGCCACATTGCTGTTTATCGCTGTGTCAGTAGCCGACCACAGGAACATAACCACCCTCCCAGGTGTTCAGAGAAGGTGTTTAAATGATTTCTGGGAATTAAAAAGTAATATCTCTAAATTGAGATTGATTTAACCTTTTATCAATTGGCAGCCATATTGAAAATGAGGCCATTTTTGGACTTCTTTGTAATTTGTTCTTTGTAATTACAAACACTGGAAAACAAAAGAATGGATATGAATGTGTGTGATTTTGAGACTTTGGAACAAGTCTAGAAATGAAAACTTGATTTCTAGTGATTTCTCAAACCAGCCTGGACAGCTGAACTGGCTTTGCCTAGGTGGAGAACTCTAAAAGTGGTGATCCCAAAGAGTCGTGAGTGTTTACCTGACAGTCTTGTCCTGCTCTTTGAGCATCTTCACCATGTCAGCAATTGGATACTGAGCTTTGGCTGCACACAGACCCCAACCTGAGAGAAAGACACACATACACAGCTGTCAGAGTGCTCCTGTGTGTTTATGTGTGTGTGTGTGTGAGAGTTGGTAATGAATTAAAGCTGGGAGTGTGTGTGCTATCGCAGGATGCACAGAGGTCACGTCTGTTTAGATTTAGTGTTTCAGCCTCAGCCTGGAAAACAGTGTGTGTGTAGAGTTCAGGGGAACTCCATTTGATTAGATTCAGATTGCGGTGTTTCCCAAACTGCTTGTGCAATCCAGCGCAGCAGGAGGAGAGCATGACACACACACACACACACACAAACACACACACACACAAAACATCCTGACCTGTGGAGTGTGTGTCTGTGTCTGTGTGAGGGAATACAGATGTAAAGTGAATCCCTCAGAGACCGTCACACCTCACACTCTGACCCTTAGAGAACTGAACCTCTTTCTCTCTTTCCCACTCACTCTGTCTCTCTCTCTTTTTTCTTGCTCTCTCAATATAAAATTTTCCACTCTCAGTTTATTACTCTTTATCTGTCCCTCTCTCTCTCTCTCTCTCTCTCTCTCTCTCTCTCACATGACTCATGTTCTACTCTCACTCTTTATTACTCTCTCTAACTTTCTGTATCTCTTTCTCTGTCTCTCTCTCAGTATTCATTTTGTACTCTGACTCTTTAATGCTCTCTCTGTCTGTCTCTCTCTCTCACTATTCACTGTTCCACTCTCACTCTATATTACTCCCTCTATCTGTCTCTCTCTCTCTGTCTCTCTTGCACTCCCTTTAATACCTTAGATAGTTAATGTGTCTAACATAAAGAAATGGCGCCCTCTGTTGGTTTTGAGCTGTAGCAGTTAGAAGAACATAAGAGTGTGTGTGTGTGTTTGTGTGTGTGTGTGTGATACCAGGGGTAATGATGATGCTGTTGGCCTCCTTGATCATCTCAATGGTCTGCTCCACGTTGACCTCAGTGTGTGTGCCCACAATCTCCATGGGTTTGCCACCGAGGGTGGAGGTGGTTCCATATCCACCAAGAATGACATTGGGCAGAGAGCGGTTCATTGCCTGCCACAGAAACACACACACACACATACACATCTAAGCATGGGTGTAGCAATTAGCATCATTTGTAAAGTGTAATTTATGTCATAGAAAAAGTAACGTTATTGACTTAAAATAATGTCTAGAACCACAGTGGAACTGAAAAATTAATGACTGAAATAGAACTGAGGAGAAAGGAAAGCTCAAACCCAGCAGAGTTTTACCTGAACATGGAACATGAAATCATTTGTATGATGCTAATTAGTGGCAGTCAGTTTACGCACCACACACATGATGTATGAGAGGATGGCACCGGATGATCCAATCAGAGCGCCCACGATGGTCATCAGGTTGTTGTCAAGCAGGAAGCCCTCGGCACAAAGCGCCCAGCCGGAGTAGCTGTTCAGCACTGTGATGACCACTGGCATATCAGCACCCCCTATGGCTGCAGTCAGAGTTACACCCTGCACACACATACACAGGTTGCTTTTATTCCTTGTTTATACATTAGTTCTGTCCTGCAAAAAACTGTGACATAATTTGAATCTGTTAGTAGTTACTTACATTGTGTCAGTGTATGAATAAAACTAAATCTTTTTGAAATTAAAAAAAGGAAAAAATGAAACACGCTTTTGTTAAAGTCCTTTATGTTTGCTGTTCAGACAGATTGTAGTACACTACAGGGATCGAATGGGACGCTCTATAATTCTCTATAATTATTTTAATATGATCCACACACAGGGGTGATATGGCTTTTATTTGATTGAAACACAGATTACAGATAATTCATTATTTTTTTAGCCAAGCAACTACCCTTCAAACTTACCATGACCCCAGACAGGCCGGAGACCATGAGCAAGCAGCCTAGGCCAGTTGTGTAACTGTCACTCAGCATGAAGGGAATCATCCCGCCCACAGACGCTGCTAACAGAGACGCGTTTAGCATGTGGCGCCCAGGAAGCAGCAGAGGAGCGGAGTTCAGAATACCTATACACACACACACACACACACACACACACACACATAAAATAAAGGTCATGAAGTAAGTCAAAATAATGAAAACATTTTTCATAATTATGAGATACCAAGTCTAAGATAACTAGACTATGTTTCTGAATCATAATTGTGAGAAGAGTCATATAAAAGATATAATTTATGAGCTATAAGGTGAGAAACTTTCTTTTTATCATAAATAATTGACTAAATATGCCTGTTTCCTGACATGGGATTTATATGTATCTGTGCTATCTGTGGAGAGTCCAGATGGGTTTCATCAGAACACTGTTCATAAGAGGTGTATTTGGAGCCTTTCTGTTTCATCAGAATTAAAAAAAATTATCAGGAAACAATTCAGGAAATAATTAGGTGAGGAGTCTTTGATCTCCCTTTGTTATTTTGCCAGTTAAATTATCCTGATTCTGAGCATGAAGCTTAATGACTCCCTCTGCTGGCCTACATCATCAACTCCTCTCAGAGAGAGAGAGAGAGAGAGAGAGAGAGAAAGAGAGATGGAAACAGGCTGTAGAGTTTCAGTCTAATTGAAACACATTGCAGACTCTCAATGTGAGGCAGTGGAGACAGAATAAGGACACACATGTTCTGCTTTTTAGGAAAACACACACAGTAGAAATGTCTTGCAATACCTGACCTATCGTGACTCTACTGCTAATCTCTGTGATTCTACTGCTTGGGAGCTATTTTAGGTTTAGTTTCTGTATCTGAAGGGCAAACTAACATAAATGTGTCTGATGATCTGGAGTAAATCAGAATTTAGAAATCACACCTTGCAGTTTGCCGTAGGCGACAAGCGAGCCACTGAAGGTCACCCCGCCGATGTAGGTGCCCAAGTAGGCCACGGTCTTCACCACATTAGCGGCTGGGTGAATGTCCAGGTGTGGGTGCTCGATCATGAACTCCGCAATGCAGGTGAGCACAGCAGCCAGACCCACCAGGCTGTGGAACGCAGCCACGAGCTGAGGGAGGTCCGAGATCTCAATCCTCTTAGCGATGGTCAGACCTGGAAGGTATTTCACAAAACAGAAAAAGGAGTCAGTGGGAAACCTTGAGGACCTTCTATATGTATAGAGAAGGACTAATTATTTCTGGGAATTACAAAATATCTCGAATTTTAGAATTTTAGTCGTTTTCTAAGCTTTTTGGTAATAGTCCTTACTAAGGGCGCACTCACACTATGCCTTTTTGCCTTTGTACCATGCCTGACCACGATTGTCCCCCCCTCTCCACACCCTCCACATACACATCATCATCATGCAACTTTTTGGGTTGAAGAAAAGTGTTGCTATCTGATCTGCATCACCTACACAATTTGGACTGTGCATGCACAGAATTACTAATTGTGCATGATTCTTAGTTGGAGCTGTTCGGGGCACTCTGACATGGATTTATCAATTATGCAATACAGCTTTGTCTTGTTATCATGCTGGTTCACTGTACCATGCTCCTCAAATAAACCAGGCTTTAGGAGGGAAACATGCTCAGTACACCCTAATACTATCCTTATAACTTCAACATGAATGAATGAGCAAATCTGTCTCTAGGCTAAATAATAATATATCATTGTTGTCAAACAAAAATGTTGTATCTTTAAAACAGCAAATTTACAGAACAAAGAAATAACCTTGGGAGGAAAGTGGTTAAATCTCACACTGCATGGCTGTTATTGAGCAAACACAAATGAGGCTGTAACAAATCATTTCTCAGTCTGAAGCCAGAAAAGAGTATGTGGTTCGAATTATTTGAGCAGGCAAAACTCCAGGCTAGCCCTCCTGCCTGTCATCACTGCGGAATTCATGATAAACACACACACACATACACACTTGTCTCTGACTGGAAACTCTAAAGGAGAATAAATAAATCATCACAGAAATCTCCTTTCCCAATAAGAATCAGCCAAATGCAGCTTCTATAGTTGTTGTAAAATCCAAGACATGGCCTGTATCTGCAGCGTTTACATACATGCTTTAATGAACAGCCGCTCTGGGGCTGATGAACTGCTGTGTACTATAAAGTCATGCAGACTGTTTTATGAACTGTTTCTATATGGCATGTCGAACACTCAGGCTTGTCTCTGCTTCATGAATGACACTCAAGGACTTGATTGATTGAAGACCCGAGTGATTACAAAGCAATGTGCAACACTATTGTTATCAGATGGTTTACTTTTCTTCCTCTTTTCCCACAGTTTCTGAGATATTGACTCAGTTCCAACTCTGTTTGGATTGATGGATGGGGAATGATGTGCCTGTATACAGCTTTTTGATCTGTTGTACTTTTGCCATTTTTTCAATAATTTAGCTGTTATGTGATTGTTTCTCATAAGAATCAGTAGTGCAACCTTGCAGGCAAATTTGTGTACCCCAAATTTGTATTTCTGCATGGTCTACGGGGGACACCAGAGTAACTGTCTAGCAACTACAGAGCAACCACCTATGTCACCATAGCAAGTGCTTAGAAACTGGATAGAAAGCACCTGGGATATCAAAGCAACTGCTTAGCAACCAAATAGCAACCACCATGCAATCACATAGGAACCACCTGGGTTACAATTAAAAACTGCTTGGCAACATAAAGGCAACCACCTAGCAACTCTATAGCAAACACATGGGAAACTATAGCAACTTTTTAGCAACATTATAACAAGCACTTGAAACAGCAACTGCCTTGCAAGCCCAGCCAATCAGGTCACAGCTCATTTACAACGACAAAGACAATCACCATTTGTATTGGACACAGATGGAATTCGCTTCCATTCATGCAGTGAACACACACATACACAAACAGTGGACAGTAAAGGCACATGCCCAGAGTGCTGCCTCCATACCCATACCCTGACACCACTGGCCCCATATATTTACTCATATGTCTTAAAGTCACATCAAAAGAAGTCTTTTTAATTGTAAGAGACAAAGAAAGGTGGGAAAATTGTCATGTCGTGTCGTTTAAATTAATTATGGCTGCTTTTGGTTCATGAACCCACACAAGCATTATAAGCACAGTTTACAGTAAATATTGGTGTGGTAATCAGTTTTCAGCAGTACTTCCAAATCCTCTATCAATTTCTGCCCTAAATCTTTTGCAATGTGGTGTTCACTGAAGACGTGCAGTAGATCACCTGTTTCATATTTGTATTCATACTATGGCTTTCATATTTACATACTTAAATTAAAATTTAGATGGGACCAAGAGTATGCTCTGTGTTACCTAGAGTTCCTCCTGTCGCCATGGCAAGGGACATCTGTGACAGAAGCTCCGGGGACGGTTTGAGCGCACCCAGTGTGGCGGCGATACCACCGGTCACTCCGATCATGCCAAGGGCATTTCCAAGACGACTGGTGCCCTGGGCAGAGAGACCAGCCAAAGCACCCACGCAGCACAGCCCGGAACCCAGGTACATCATCTGAACACAAACACACAGAAATAGCTGTTAAAGGTAAAACACTTTTTTAAGCATTAAAAGATTGACTCCAGAAGCTGCACCTTATTCTTTCCATATGTAAGGTGCTCATTGTCTAAGCTCTAATTTGATATATAAAAAGACAGGATCTGTGTGTTTACCACAGGGTGAGACAGATGAAACCAGGAATAAGATTTATGAAACACTGTTTATTGCAATCAAAGGGAAATCCAGCTTGGACCAGGAGCTCAGATTGACTGCAGGGGCCTACAACACCATACCAGATTCATAAACACACACACACATACACACACACACACACACACCTGCTCAATGTTGTAGCCACTGCTGAGGGATGCCCCATATCCCCCCACAAACACAACTCCAGGAATTGCGTAGAGGTAGTTATGCTCTGGGGGGTCTGTGGGCCTCTTAAACATGTCCAACATCCGTTGGGTGATAAGAAAACCACCTGAAACAAACACACACACATACACACACACACAATATTCACTTGCAACATGCCCTGATGACCCACCTAAAAAAAGACTAAAACTGATTTCACTAGAGAACAGAGAGAACTTTGTATAAGTGTGTGTGTGTGTGTGTGTGTGTGTGTATGCATGCGTGCCTGTGTTGTATACACACCTGCAATATTGATAGAAGAAACAAAGGCAGCCAGCAGAGCAAGAGACTCGGGCAGAGTGGATGGAGTGAGACCCCCACCCATCAACACCAACCCACCTACTGCAGTTAGACCTACACACAAACATCATCAGCAACATCATTATCCCATCACCATTCTCACCATCACCAACATCATCACCTTTCTCACAAAACTCATAATCATCACCGTCATCATTATCATCATCACCACCATCACCATCCTCAGCAACATCATCATCCCAAACATTGCCATTCTCATCCTTCATCATCACCACCATCATCATAGTGGTATTGAATAAGTCATTACAGTAAGTTGTGTGTGTGTGTGTGTGAGTGTGAGAGAGAGAGAGAGAGAGACTGACCTGAGATGGCGTTGGTAACGGACATTAGTGGAGAGTGCAGAGCAGGGGTGACTCCCCACACTGTGTGATATCCTACAATGCCAGCGAGGCCAAAGGTTGTCACCATCTGTGTAAATGCTGCGTTGGGGGAGATGACCCCCAACCCCAGGACTGTAGACACACCTATACACACATACACATACACTGTATACACACCTTCTTCACAGTATTTTCCAAATATACAATTTATCACAATATATTATGATTATTTAAGATAGCCAGAGTCAAAATGAGTGGGGGAGACATTAGACCTCCTCCTGTGAGTGAAGCATGAAATTAACCCTGTCATATCGCTACAGTGACCATCTGTGATCTACCATATCTGTGTGATATAGAAATACCTGCTGTGTAAACTCCAGCTGATGTCATAGTTCTCCTGAATGGTGAAATCTCTAACTTTTTCTCCGCCTCCAGCTCTGCTACCGTTTTCTGTTTGGATGGTGCTGGGGGAGGGGTTGTCTTGGGCAGGGGGGCGGGGAACAGATTATGGCCATCCTGCAAACAGGTAGTGGAAAACAATTTCATTTTTTGAAATATATATGTATATCTACTGTATTAGGAAGCCTAGCCTGCTTTCTGCCTAGAGATGTGGCATTAGTGGCAGTACGATAAGATGTATTGGAGGAGTAATGTGCTAGTCTTCATGTGCTGGTGCTAGTGACAGGGGGAGTTTACGTTAACAGGAATTGGGTAATTGGTCTTCCAAATGGGGTAGAAAACAGAGTAAAATTAGAAATACCAAAAAAAGAGGGAAAAGCATTGACCACTTAAACAGGGTGTTCTTGGGCAGATAAGCACATGAGTCTTGTGTATGTACTGACATGCATGACCACGGTTCCTCTGATCACATGCTCCAGTGTGCCATAGTCAAACTGGTCCACAGGCTGGAAGTGGAAGAATTCTTTATCTGGGCTGATGGCCTTCAGCAGCTTCAGAATGTTGTTGGAGTACAGAGTGCTGGCCTGAGTGGCCATCCGGCTCGGCAGGTCAGTGTAGCCTACATGGGTCACTCCCTTGAAAGAGAAAGAGAGAATATGTTTTGTAAATGCAAAAGAAAAATACCCACATGCAATCTCTGTGTATCAAGCATCAAAACTGTAAATCAGTCTGGATTAGAGCATCTGTAAAATGCTATAACTGTGTGTCTGTGTGTGCATTTTTGTGTTTTGTGCTGTGTGTATGTATAGGTCTGTTTCTCCAGTGCATAACATTAGAAATGTATTAAATGCATTTCTGCACCAATGTAACAGGTTAAAGACTGCATTTAGCCTGTGTGACATTGTAACACTGAGGTTCTGAAGTAATACAGCATCTATGGTTTCAGCATCTTTAAGCTAATACACAGTAAACTCAACCTTAATAGTAAATTCTATAATTCATAAATCATTTGAGGTACTAAGTAAGAACATGGTGAGCTGTGTGCATATCACAAATGATGTTGTCTCATTTGTGATATGCACACAGCTCACCATGTTCTTACTTAGTACCTCAAATGATTTATGAATTATAGAATTTACTATTAAGGTTGAGTTTACTGTGTATTAGCTTAAAGATGCTGAAACCATAGATGCTGTATTACTTCAGAACCTCAGTGTTCTTTTAAAGGGCCCATATCATAGAAAACTGAATTGTCCCCATTGTTCATCAAAGGGTAATGTTTTTGTTTGTATCTGTGTGTGTGTGTGTGTGTGTGTGTGTGTGTGTGTGTTTTGACCTTGTGAACATGAAGTTCTCCAGGTCTTGTGGTCTCAATGTTTCCTCCTGCTTCAGCAGCCAAATCCACCACCACTGATCCATCCCTCATACTCTCAACCATCTGTCTGGTAATCAGCACTGGGGCTTTCTTACCTAACACACACACACAGTTACGCATCATTTTTCAAAATTTTCTGCATGGTTAATATTTATTAACCTTTAGAGTCATCAGAGTGGTTTGTTCTAGAGAAATGTTTTTTTTTTTAATCAAATATCAATAAATAGTAGAGGGATAAAGAAATCTGTTTCTATACAGTGAATCATTTCACACCAAAGCCACTGTGTGTGTGTGTTAACCAGGAATGAGTGCAGTGCTGATGACAATGTCCACTTCTTTGCACTGCTTGGCGAAAAGGGCCATCTCAGCCTCTATGAACTCTTTAGACATCTCTTTAGCGTAGCCGCCGACTCCTTCACCGGACTCTGCCACTTCCACCTCCAGCGGCTCCGCTCCGAAAGACTTAAACTGCTCCAGAGCTGCAGGTCTATCAGGACAGGCAGGGAAGATCAGATCAGATACATTAGACAAATCACACTTACACTCAGAGATCACACTTACCTGGTATCAAAACCTCTCACAATGGCTCCCATAGACTTAGCTGCTCCTGCTGCCGCCAGACCAGCCACTCCACCGCCAATCACCAGCACCTACACACACACACACAAGTGTTCCTATGTCATTTATTTCACATTTCTGCTGGTGTGTAATGAGAAGTTATGACTGAATAAATGTGTATGTGTTTTGACTAAAACATGTGTTAAATGTGTGCTTATTTGTGTAAATACACAGATCAGCCATAACATTAGCACAGCTCAAGTGAAACACTGATTATCTTCATCATATTACATATCTCAAATCTACAGTGGCATCTGTCAATGGTGGATATATTTGGTCACAAGTGAACAGTCAGTTATTGAAGGTGATGATGTGTTAAAAGCAGAAGAAACAGGCAAGCATAAGGATCTTGACAAGGGCCTAACTGTGACGGCAAGGCGACCAGGTCAAATCATCTCCAAAATATCAGGCAGGTCTCATTGTTTTTTTTCTGCAGTGGTGAGTACCTACCAAAAGTGGTTCAAGAAAAGACAACTGGTGAACCAGTGAGAGGGTCATGGGCACCTAAGGCTCATTGATGCTATCCATGGAGGCCCCACCTCATAATTTACAAGACTTAAAGGATCTGCTGCCAATGTCTTGGTGTCAGATACAACAGAACACCTTCAGAGGCCCGGTGGAGTCCATGCCTCGAATGGTCAGATCTGTGTACTCAGTATTAGGCAGATTGTGCTAATATTATGGCTGATCGGTATAAATGTGTGTGTATAAGATTTTTCACAAGTATAAGTCTCTGTGTGTGTTGCACCTTTGCTGGAGGCACTTTCCCTGCAGCTGTAATCTGGCCAGTGAAAAAACGGCCAAAGTGGTTCGCAGCAAGGACAACAGCCTTATACCTGTACAAACACAACACGCAGTCTGTTACAGATGGCCGTTTTTTTTTTATTTTTGTGTGTGTGTGTGTGTGTGTGTGTGTGTGTGTGTGTGTGTGATGTATCCCCCTAATATGATGCTGGAGTTGTAGCGCCTTGTCCAGTAGAGTTTCAATCTAAATCTACTACACCTGACTCCATAGGCTTGGTGTTGAAATGTGTTATAGACAAGGAGGTGGGTGGTAAAATATGGAACAGCATCACAATTACAATCCTACTGCAAACTGACCTATCCATACAATACACTTACCGTTATTCATCAGACTCTCTTAGAAGCTCCACTACTACACTACTACAATAGCAGGTCACCTACACAGACTGCCAGACTCAGCTGCTCCAGTAAAGTAGTCTAGGAGCTAAATTAACACAATATATTATAATTAAACCTAGAAAAGGAATAAATGTTAATGCCACAGAAACTCAGAAATTCAACACATTAAGTATATGTACTCAGAGAGATTAAATAGCAAATACCAATAGCAAGTTTGTGTTGATTTTAGGCACAGTTGATTTTAAATATGTGTTTAAGTTAAGTAATATGTACTTAATAATACATAGCAAATTTCCTTTAAATTAGAAATAAGGAAAAACTACATTTCAGAGGTGTGTGTTAAATGAGCTAGAATTGACACAGAATAAGAGAGCACCTGATGCCATAGATGTGTAGAAAAAAGGACATATTGGATATGGGCTCCTTAATCCAACTCTATAGTTGGAGTTTTACAATAATATAATCATAAAAAGAAAAGAATGATGAAAAGCAGTTGTATGTCGTACCCAGCAATGTTGGCCATGGAGCTGAGGGCATCGTATCCTTGGGCGATGGTGACCCGGGGCACCTGGTCCATGGCCAGCACTGTGCTCTGTCTCTGGGACAGTTTCTCCATCAGCTCGGGGTTCTGTGCTGGGTAAATGAAGCTGACCAGTGTGGAGCGTGGCTTCAGCAGCTCCGCTTCATGGACACCCAGTGCTTTGTTAAACACCGGTCCGCGCACCTGTGCAGGTAGATCATCATTTCATCATCAATCTATTATTAATATCAGTTATGTAGTATCTTCTATGAACGATTCAGCAACTGTGAAGTAAACAGTATTATTGATGCATTATTCAGTAAATTACTCAATAACTGTAAATCATTCTGTCAACTATGAATTATTCAGTAACCAAAAGTATTATTTAGTAAATACTATGAATTATTCATTGTCTCCTACAAATTATTCAGTATCGCCTATGAATTATTATACCATAAATTATTTAGCAGCTACAAACTATTTCATACATTTAGTACACAGTACACATGAATTATTACAAATGTGCTATGAACGCACCCCGCCTAAACAGGTGTGTGTTTCTCACCTTTAGAACCAGGTCTGAGCCGAACGCACCCTTAGTGTCAGTGATGGTGGCTCCCGCAGCTTTGTAATGGTCATCAGAGAATTTTGCTTCTCCTCCAGCTCCAGACTCCACCTGCACACGGAACCCCTGCTTCACCAGAGACTCCACTACCGCCGGGGAGACCGCCACACGCCTCTCATTCTGCACGATCTCCTTTGGCACCCCCACCAGAACATCCTTATAGCGCACTCCTACAAATCACACACACATACAAACCTTCAAACACAGGTACACACTTATGTAACCTTAAATGCACACCGCACTCTCATTCAATGTCATTCAGTGTGATGCTCTATAGCTCTCTGTCATTCAGTGTGATGCTCCCTCTTATTCAAAAATGTAATTTTTTCCCCTCTCTCTCTCTCTGTTGTTCAGTGCAATGGTAAATGTATAGTAGTCTGTGGTTTACAGAATTTTGTAGATAAGATGGTGTCACCTTAACCCTCATCCATCCCCAGGTTGGAACCACAATGCAAAATGGGGAGACCTAACCAGCCGATGGGAATTGTTATGGACTGGGAGAAAACCCCAATAAAAATCAAGCAGTATTAAGAAAGACATGAAACAGGCAAGACAACAGGTAGTTATAGTAATATATAAGCATAATACAACATATTACACTATACTAGTATGTATAAGTATATAGTAATATAATTGAGCCAGTGAGTAAGGCGGCCTGTGCCCTGCCTGGCACCGGTCTGCCTCACGGCTCAGCTTTCACATTTCTCCCCATAACTGGCATGGCGGCCTCCACTGACTGCGGGACATTATTAGCAGCTGGCTGGCGAAAATCCAGCAAAGCCCGGCCTGCACCGAGACACAGCACAGAATAATCCGAAATAATGATACATACAAAAACACAGGGATTCTGGCAGACTCCCTGCACAACACACACTCAGGTGCAGCAGATCATTCAGAGCGTAAAGGCCTGAAGGGGGAATTCATGGCTATAGCGGTCAGTTTGGATTTCACCTTTATCTGACCTCTCTTTTATAACTGCTCGTACATTTCCAGAGTACAAGAACAAAATGTACAGCAGCTACCAGTGTTCACCTATAAGACATTTAGTTAAAAAGTCAACATGAGTTAGGTCAGCATGAGTTAGTGTGGTATGCACATCCAAACAAAGCTTTCGGCTGCTTCAGAATGACCTTACATGAACCAGAGATTGCATTATGTGTGTAAATGAAGTAAAAGTGCATATGTTAGGTGTAAAGGCAGTGTAAGTGTAAAAATGCAGTTTATATAAAGTGTCAACACAGTGTAAAAGTAGTGCACATGTTTAAATGCAGTGCAAATGTGTAAAGGTGGTGTAAATAAGTGTAAAAGTACAGCGTCAAAGCATCTATAAAGCAGTCTATAAATGCAGCATACACAAAGTGTCAAAGCAGTGTGTGAGCAGTAGGAATGTATGAATGCAGTGTAAATTAGTGGCAAATCAGTGTAAAGGCAGTGAAGAAGGTACAAGTGCCACAATGTGTATGTGTGTAAAAAAGCAATGTAAAGTGTTAAGGTGTGGTGTAAAATCTCCCATACCTTTAGCAGCCTGTTGGTTCCACAGTGCAGGGGCGGTGTGGAAATGTTTGATTTTCCACAAGGCCTCCTGCGACAGCAAGGGCACTCTACGGAGCAGCACGGACATGCCTCATACACTCCACACACACACTATACACTCTCCTGACCGTGCCGGCCTGCGTCCTGTAGGCAGAAAAACTAACGCAGCTCTTTTCACTCAGACACCTGTGGTCATCTTCTTCTTTCTCTAGCTCTGGGTAAGTGTCTCTCTATCTCTTTCTCTCTCTCTGTCTTTCTTTCTGTCTGTATTCTGTTCTTGTTCTCAGAGTCGGTCTCAGCCTGCAGGCCTGCCCAAGGCCCCTGTGACATTAGAGGGAGAGCAGGACACAGCCGGCTCACACACACACAACGCGAGAACTCACAGCATGACGAAGAAATGGAGCACAGTGCCAAGAACCTCTCACATATACACACACACACAGGGTCTGCAGTCATGCTCATAGACACAAAGCAGAAAATGATCCCATGGCAACTGAAATCATCTTAAATCTGTTCTAAAAATCTAATATGTCTCATTTTGAGATTGTTGTGTGAATATTATGGGATTATTTGACTTATTTTTATCTGTCTTAAAGTAACATTATGTAGCAATTTACCATAAAATAGCAGCTTCAGACTCCAAATTCAAGATACTTTTGAGCTCTGGCCCTGCCAGAAATGAGTACCCAATAACTGCAATGCAACAATTTGCAATCAATACACAGTTCCTAAAACCTGAGTGTAGAGATTAAGATAGCAAGTGTGTTTCTGCTGTTTGGACACTCAGGGGGAGTTCATTCCACCAATTTGGCTCCAGGACAGAGAATTATAAGGATACTTAGTACAAAGCCTAGTCCTGGTATCTGAACGTCGGCTTTCTTCAGAGAAGCTGCATGCAAATATTTAAACCAAACAACGCAAACAATGAATTATAGGAATTCAATGTCTACTAGTGTACACTGTTCGATACATTTTGGGATTGTAACAGTAAATGCTGCACTGCATTTTCAGACACCACTACAAATGGTGAAACTATATAAGAACTATACAAACTTACATTGTGAATGGGGCACAGTTTCAGACACAGCTACTGATTTTCCTTTCATAGAGGGCTTAGGGAAACAATCTTACATTGGCTTTGTTTACATCACAACAACAACTCATAGGAGCTGCACAGCATAGCATAGCCTAACCTAGTCCTACTGGATAGTGTTGATGTGCTCACTGAGTACATGAGTCTTCTTGTTGTCCAGTTGGCACAGTATGCGTTTAGCTAGGTCTGTCAGGGTAAGCTGGCCTTTGCGCAGATACCACACTAGCGCTTCCTCTGGTCAGTCTCCTGCTCCTTCAATTGGTGATCCACCCAGATGGCTATCGTTGGCTTTAAGACTTTTAGCCTTGTTTTTATATTCTTCCGAAGTGCGCTTAACCTCAAAAGGCTTTTGCGCTAGTAGGTGAGTTGTATGTAAATTTTGGGGGCATAAGAATGAGGGATTTTTAACACAAAGTATGCCAAGGACAAGTACAAACGCCCAAGCACAGGAGGATGCTGTGCAGTTATTTTGCAATTGGAACAGCAGCGTCCTGCATGCTGTCCTGCTAGCAGGACCTCACGTCTTCAACTATGAAGCAAATGTTTTAAAGTAGGCATCTTGAAATCAATCACATACTTTCAGTCTAAACAACTAAATGATCACAAAAAAATTTACTTAATTCCATGACCCAACAGTAGTATTCTTAGAATGATCAATTATAGCTGTGAGTTTGCTCCTCAGCCATTAGATATTTGATAGATTAGATGATAGAGTAGATATTTGGCTGTCCCAAGTCCACAGAGGTCACCTCCTGATGCATCCTTGGTAACACAGGCAGAGCAATCCGGGCATTAAGACTGTACTTGTGGCTGTATTTGGCTTTTGAATGAACAGCACTAGGACCCTAACTGATCACATTTCACAGATTTACAAGAATACAGACAAGAACACAGGGATCGCCTATTGAGTCAAGACTGTTTATGTAACAGTTTTGGGTTTGGAAATGAAGAGGCCTGTTTTACAGCCCTGTTTTACTGTGGGCTGTGGGTTTTGCTTTTGAAGGAGGACACGAAGGTGTCTGGGGTTCACAATAAGCATCTCTCATTATTCAATCAGTTTTTATCAATTTTATCAAGATTACAGTTCTTTTTCAATCTAGTGCACCTTTACCGTTGTTGCCCTGGTTCACCTCTACGCTCCATTCCAGTAGGGGGCAGTAGTGTAGATTTGCTCCACGGTAGAACACGTAGATCAAGAAAGAGCGGTCCATGCTTTCCTCTTCAGTCAGGTAAACAGTTCAGCATGCGCGAGAGGGGGGTGATACATTCACAGCAAATGAAGACCTGGATCAGCTGATGGTAAGGTTATCGACCACCGCTGGATCAGTTATACTGGGTGTTTACACGGAGCGCGTGGCCCGTAGTGAGTGAAGTGAATCAGGGGTCGCGCTCCAATAAGCGATCTCAACTAAAGCGCTTCACTGTAGTGCACAACTCTGCACACTTCCTCAGACCTGAAGTACTCACATACGTTTTTTACTTTTTTCTTGCTGTTTGTAACTATTATCACCTGCTAGATATGTAAAAATAAGCAACAGCCTAATAAGACCTCTGACATATATATATGTATATATATATATATATATATATATATATATATATATATATATATGTATATATATATATATGTATATATATATATATATATATATGTATGTATATATATATATATATATGTATGTATATATATATATATATATATATATGTATGTATATATATATATATATATATATATATATGTATGTATATATATATATATAATGTGTGTGTGTGTGTGTGATGATCCAGGTACCTTGGATGCTGATGTAACCAGCCAGGCAGTGGAAATGCCGCCGCCAGAGGACGGGGACCTGGTGGTGTTGCCACCGGACCCTGTGGATGCCGGCAGTCAGAGGTGCCGTCTGGGTCCGTCAGTAATGGAGGAGCTTGGGCTGAAGCTCGGCTCTCCGCTCCTTATCCTGCTGCCGGGGGGTTCGTGCCTGTGCACTGCCTGGCCTCGGAGTGACCTTGCTGACGGATACCTGCAGTTCCAGACCACCTGTGCTGCGGCCAACCTGGTCAACCTCAGTGGCCCCTCTACTCCTCAGTCTGAAACCCCCCACGAGGGATTTGGCGTGAATTTGACTGAACTCCGCCTCCAGCGTGCAAAGCTGAAGCCGCTAACCTGCCCGCGTCTCAAACGCCTGCATGTGAAGGTTCTGGTGCACAGTTCCGAAACCCAGTCGGCCCAGTTCATCCAGGAGCTCGCAAAGGAGCTGCTGACGGGTCTGTACGTGCACGAGAAGCACTTGGTGAGCGTTGCTGGAGCTGGGACCCAGGTTCGGTTCATAGAGGTGGAGACCGTGAACTCTGGGTCGCACAGGGCTGGACTGGTCACAACCGAGACCCGCCTAGACTTGGGCTCGGTTCTGACTGTGCAGAAGTACAGACAGGCTTTGAGAAGGACTCCTTCTGTGCACTTGGGTGGAGTGGACGAGGTGTTGGCCTCTCTAAAGGAGATGCTAACGGTTCCGCTGCACTATCCCGGCAGCCTCAAGCACCTAGGGCTGCCCTGCCCACGAGGAGCGCTGTTGGTGGGGCCGCCAGGAGTGGGGAAGACCCAGCTGGTCCGAAACGTGGTTCAGAGAGTCGGAGCAGCATTGGTGACCCTAAACGGCCCTGTGGTGGTGGGGTCAAGGCCTGGAGAGAGTGAGGAGAACCTGCGCAGGGCATTTGCCCAGGCTCGGAGGGCAGCGCTGGACGGTCCGTGCGTTGTGTTTATTGATGAGATTGACGCACTCTGTCCCAGACGCAGCGTGTCCGGCAGTGCCCTGGAAAACCGCATCGTTGCTCAGTTGCTGACGCTCATGGATGGGATTGACAGCGAGGAAAGTTTCATCATCATTGCCGCGACCAATCAGCCAGACACGCTGGACCCGGCACTCAGGAGGCCTGGGCGGTTCGACAGAGAGGTGAAGCCTAAAATGACCAAATAAAACCCAGTGATTCCTATTTAAACTTTATGCTTGTACTCAACTGGTTACCATCAGACATTTACATTTAAGGCATTTAGCAGACGCTCTTATCCAGCACCACTTACAAAGTGCTTTGCTATTTACCCAAGAAAAACCCTACCTAGTTAGAATAGACCAATAATTCAAGGTACCTCTTGAATTTAGACATTACTAAACACAAGACAATAAGGTGACCATAGTACTCTATTCGCTATTCGTCTTCAGTCTGCGTTTGAAGACAGCGAGCGACTCTGCCATTCAGACACCCAGGGGAAGTTCATCCCACTACTTTGGATCCAAGACAGAAAAAAGCCTGGACGCTTGTCTTCCGTGGATTTTGAGGGATGGCGGGTCGAGCCGAGCCGTACTTGAAGCTCGAAGGGCTCTTGGTGCAGATCGGCTTTTGACCATTGCCATCAAGTATGGAGGGGCTGGTCAGTTCTTGGCTTTGTAGACCGGCGTCAGGGTTTTGAATCTGATGCGGGCAGCAGCTACAGGAAGCCAGTGGAGAGAGAACGCAGCAGTGGAGTGACATGGCTGAATTTAGGGACTACAGACAGAGAGCGCTTAATATGTTAATGGCTGATTTCAGTTCATTTGCACTCTCACTGCTACTCTACTAATGCATTGCTGCTTCCTGTTGGATATATTTTGAAGTGCAGCATGAACTTGCATTCAATATTAAAATATGATGAGCTGTACATATATTCATGTATAATTGAATAATGCGTTATATAATTGTCCATGGATACACACCATTAATTAGTTTTGCTTCTAACTGTGTGTGTGTGTGTTTGTATGCTTGTGTGTGTAGGTTGTGGTGGGTGTTCCCACATTGCAGCAGAGGTTCCGGATTCTGCAGTGCGTGAGCCGCGGTTTGCCGCTGTCCTCCACAGTGGACCTGCAAACCCTTGCTGAGATGACCACCGGTTATGTTGGAGCTGATCTGAGCGCGCTCTGCAGGGAGGCAGCACTGCAGGCTATACTGCACAATGCACAGGTAGCGCACACATGCGCACACACACACACACACACACACACACACACACACCTTTCTGAATCATTCCAATAGCACTGGGCATCCCTAGTAAAAACTTTGCTGCTGTGTGTTGTTTCATAGGATGGAGATAAGGAGCCAGATGGGCTGGTGGGGGCAGAGCATTTTGTTAGAGCCCTGCGGTTAGTCCCACCCTCCTGCCTACGCAGCAGTGTGGGCGTGGCTGACTTTCAGCCTGTGAGGTGGGAGCAAATTGGAGGTCTGGAAGATGTCAAACTCAAACTGAAGCAGGTACAGAGATGCACACAAGCTCTAAGTGGGAAATTTATTTTAAAGCAATAGTGTACACCTACCCCAAAGACATGTTTGGTGCATCTTTGGTTTAACACTGGGAGCTTTGAAGCCAATGTAGCTAAAAAGCTACATTAATTGTATAGCTCCTAGTGTAAAACTAAAGAAGCACTAAACAGATACATTACATTTGAAATAAAGGTTTTGTGGTAAATGTATTTTCTCTGAACTATTGCTGTAAGTTGTCTGGCTGACTGTTTATTTGCATGTAGAATTTTGGTACTTAAAGAGATGTTTAACTGCAGACTAAACATAAAGTATGTGTGTTTGTGTTAACAGAGTATTGAGTGGCCAATGAAGTTCCCTGAGGCTCTGGTGCGGATGGGTGTGCGTGGGCCACGGGGAGTGTTATTGTATGGCCCCCCTGGATGTGCTAAGACCACTCTGGTTAAAGCAGCTGCTTCTGCATCACATTGCAGCTTCCTTGCTCTGAGCGGAGCTCAGCTTTACTCTCCATATGTGGGAGACTCAGAGAGAACACTTTCACAGGTAAAATCAGAATAAAAGTATCTAAAATATAATAATAATAATAATGATAAACATTTTTTATAATATATAATAATTTTCTCTCTCTCTCTCTCTCTCTCCCTCTCTCTCTCTCTCTCTCTCTCTCTCTCAGCTTTTCCGTCAGGCCCGTGCTTGCTCACCTTCTATTGTGTTTCTGGATGAGATTGACAGCATGGTCGGTAGCCGAGGTGATGGTGGTTGCCGTAGCGGGGTGCAGGCCCAGGTTCTGTCTGTGCTGCTGAACGAGTTGGATGGGGTGGGCTACAAGACCACAGAGAGACGGGCGCCAACAAAGACTTTCCAGACTGAGGGAGAGGAAAAGGAAACTGTTCGAGAGAAACAGGTCAGACAGATTTATCAGAACCAAAATAGTTTATCATGCTACAGGGCTGCACTGATTAGGTGGCATAGCTGATCGCATTTTCTGTAGCCCCTCTTCACAGACCACCAGATGGACCACCATTTACTGGTTGAATATGTGTTTGCTGGTGTAAATCTATAGAATTAGTATACTTAATCTATTAGAATTAAGTATAGAATTGATCATCGCTTTCTGTGCGCTACCATATTTTTGGCAAACTGATCCAGATCATCAGTTTTTCATCTGAGGTGGGGAGTTTTTCATTTTTCAGGTTTTCATCAGTTATTTTTTTTTTTTCAACCACTGAAATTATAAAATTAGAGTGATGTGTGATTAATATTCCTATTTATGTCCTGTGAGTTTTTGAGTTTTTGACACTAACAGAATAAAATTCTGTAAATATTGGGCTTTATTACCATTATTATGGTTACTAATTCTTGATTTCCTAATCACTGAAAATGTGCATGATTTTTGTGATTTACTTAAATTTGATGTTTTATGTTCTTCTTTTTTTATATCTTATGTAATGAATTTAAGGTTGTGTTTTAGAGGGAAACTACAAATCAAATTTATTTGTAAAGCACTTTTTACAACTGGTGTTGTCACAAAACAGCTTTACAGAATCAGTAAAAAGACAAGAGTCAAGTGTGGATCTTAAACAGGACACCTTTAGCACACACACCTTGACCCAAAGAGACTTCAGTTCAGCACTCTGACAGTAAATGGCACCAAATTCATTCTGTTTGGAGATGTTAGTTGGTAAACTTGCATCAAATCTAAATTATATGGGTTTCTAGATAAAATAATTTAATAAATGATGAAATAACCATTTTAAGTAATGTTATGTAAGCAAATAATTTAAAGGTTTCATCTTTCCACCTGAGCATTTATGTGAGTTTTCATAATACATCTAATCACTTTTTGTCTCTAAGAGGTACA
Source organism: Salminus brasiliensis (assembly GCF_030463535.1). Classification (NCBI taxonomy): domain Eukaryota; kingdom Metazoa; phylum Chordata; class Actinopteri; order Characiformes; family Bryconidae; genus Salminus; species Salminus brasiliensis. The sequence goes on along the minus strand of NC_132890.1, from coordinate 28,540,205 downwards.
CCTTCTTATCGTAGAAGTGTCTAGTTTCTGGTATAAATGTATGTTTCAATTATGTGTTTGTTGCAGATGGAGCTGCAAGAAAGGTGTAATAAAGACGTGATGATAGTGGCTGCCACTAACAGGCCGGACACTCTGGACAGCGCTTTACTTCGCCCGGGCCGACTGGACCACATCATATATGTCCCACCACCTGACCCACAGGTAAGTTTCTAGATTCTCCCACCCACACCAGACACCATAGGTTCCTATCTGACCCAGTGCTAAATGTGTGACTCCTAACACCCCCCCCCCTTGACCTACAGGTAAACCTATAGCTGCACCTATCCCACATGACACACAGGTACACTTATAGCTCCCCCCAAATCCCATCTAACCCACAGATAAACGTCTAGCTTCTCCAACTCCACCTGACCCACAGATAAATGTGTAATTCCTCCTAGGCCACCTGACCCACAAGTCAGGTAATGATTCTACCTGAACCACAGATGAGCTCATACATGCCTTTGATTAGTCCATCAGTGCCATCCAAACTGTGTGTGTGTTGTGTTCTGTTTTCAGGCTCGACTGGCCATCCTGCAGCTCCACACAGAGAAAATACCATTGAATTCTGATGTGAATTTAATGGATTTGGCAATCCAAACAAACCTGTTCTCTGGAGCCGACCTGGAAAATCTTTGCAAAGAGGTCAGAACACTTTTGCAGTTCATTTTAGAGTTTGATCATTAAAGCTCTGAGGACACAAAGCTTTAGGTACATGGTTTGTGTGGTATTGTAATAGCGCGTGTCTGTGTTTTCATTTGCAGGCAGCACTGTTAGCTCTTAACGAAGACGGGATGAATGTGTCCACGGTTCAGCAAAAGCACTTCCTGAAAGCACTACAGCGTGTCAACCCCTCTCTGACTGCCCACCAACTCCTACAGTACCAGCATCTCTTCAGCACAAGACTGAACTGCAGTTAGTGCCAACTGCTTAGCTCAGCACAGTTAGCGCAGCGTGAGTAGCTCAGCACAGATGAGTAGAAGTTAAGTGCACTAACCTAAGTGTGGTTACCTCAGTACAGTTACTGCCATGAAGGTAGCTCGGTGCATTTAGCTTAGCTCATTTAGCTTGACACACTCAGTTCATTGCGCTCTGAATGAACAATATAACTTGCTATACCAATCCTTATTGCTGGTGTGTAAAGTCATGTAACTTGTTGAATAATCTGATTAAAATGCCTTCTCTCTGAAATGTTGTTTTTTTTTTTTTTTTTTTTACTGTAAAGTAACATCTCAAATCATCTCCCTAGTGGTTTACAGTCACTCCAAGTTCATTCTCACCACAACCTGTGAGTGATTGTAAACATGCTGATGTGCTGGTCAGTGCGTGTCGCTGCCTGCCTTTTCAAGTATGTGTGGCATTTACATAGTTTGGGTGAGGCATGATATAGCCGACATCATGTAGATGAGAAATAGTAGGTCAAGTTTTATAATATGAATATTTGGTCAGCGTTCAAGCTAAATCCTATACCTTTCTTACAGGAGAAGGAAAAAACACTTAACTTCTAGTGTAAGGTATTTATGTATGTGAATGTATGTGCATCTATATATCCTTACCATAGGCCTGCTAGTATTTCATAATGATTAGACTATAATAAATGGTCTACAGTCTTCATATTTGTAAGGAAAGTCTTTTCTTGCCCCACAAACTGACTATTAAATGTATTAATTATATAAACTTAAAGAACATATGTGTTAACCCTTTAAACTCTTAAGTGCATGTGGTCCTACGCTTCGGTTCCCTGCGCATAACTACAGAGTGCATATTACACATTAACACACCAGTGACTAAAGGCCTCAAGTGCGTTCGGTCACGTATGTTGTGGAGCTCGTGCTCAGACTGGACATATGCCCCCCTCTGCAGAACTGCTTTATCTGGGAGTGGACTATAAATAACAGCTTTGTTTCTCCTGTCTGCTGCATACGGGCCGTTACTTTGGAGTCCTGCTCTTCACTCTGCCTCCACAGTCTGTCTTTGCAAGAGTCACCTTGTAGAAGCTCAGCCACCAGGGGGGGCCCCTCCACTTAGAAGATTATGGTCTCCATGGTGAAGCAGTTCTTCCTGATAGATGTCGATACACTGTGTGTACGTGCCATGCTGCTCGTCCCACCTGCTGTATAAAGCCAGCGGAGGCTGGGATGCTGAGAACAGGCAGCTGGCGAGCCATCAGACAACTTCACATTCAGGTAAGACTAATTATTACTGAATAATAACAGCCATAATTACAGATCATTAGAATAGATAAAAAGAGTATTAAGACTGAAATGCACAGATTAGCACATACTGTGTCATATCTGTAATTATATGTAGGTTTATAAGTAAATACAGAGTAAGTTTTACATTTTGAATGATAGTTAATATAAAATGATAGTGAATTTGTCTTATAATTAAGGATGTATGGTGAAGATTTATTAAAATTTATTATGATTTATTATAAGAATTTGTTTGTTCGTATTTGTGTTTGTTAGTAATAATTAGTTATATATGCAGTTTGCTATTACATCACTATTGCATTGCAGGTCATAATTAAGAACATTATCAATATTTCAATGCATTTCCATAATGAGCTCATAACTAGGTAGAATACCCTGTATTATGTTATTAATTATAAAGCTGTTATATTATCTCATCATTAGACGACTATAAGCTGTGAAAATGGTGATGGGAGGCTTTCTACAAATGCTGAGTAAAAAGAAAGAGGTTAGTTTTCACCGTCTCTCCTCTGCTCTGAGTTTGTTTTTGAAGTTTTTTAAAGCCTAATGTGTGTTTGTGTGTATTTGCTTTCCCCTCTAGCTCATTCCTTTGATTGGCTTTATGGCTTTTGCTGCCACAGGAGCCACATCTGCTGCCATTTACTTCTTACTTACCAAACCAGATGTGATGTAAGCACATTAACAACAGGTTCCACGCATTCTACACATTTTCCTCTTTCACCTGAAGCTAAAGCTTGTGTTTCAAGTGTACCTGTGAGCTTCTTTATCAATAATGTATAACAATCTGATCATATTTCTAATGTGTCTTTTTTATAGTTTAAACAAATCCCAAAATCCAGAGCCTTGGGAAATGGTTGACCCATCAAAGCCACAAAAGGTAATTGAAAAAAAAAAATCAGCATAATAATGTATATTTGCAGTGTCATTCTGAATCTCAAGGTCAGGAAAAGTAGTTCAGTGAGGAGCCATAGAGAATACGTGCAGAGGGCAGCAGACACTGTTGAGTGGTAAGCGGAAGTAAGCAGACAGGAAGGTTTCACTTTAACTTTGAGAGCGGAGGAGGAAGAGAGTAAAAGAGAATAATTGGCTGGTCACGTGTTATATTTTAGCTGTTTGGATTCCAGTGAACTTCAGATAGTTTCTGTCTGGATTTGTGTCACTTGCTACATTTCAGTCAACTTGTGTGGTCCCTGTATAAGATAAGTATTGCCAATAGAATCTGGAGCAGATTATATTGGCAAATGTAAATTGGCACTATGCCCAATGCCTAATGATGGATGGTACCCCTTTTGGGATGAGGTGGGGAGTTGGGAATGAGGAGGGTTGATCATCCAACACTCTTGAATGTATTCTTAATGCAGTCCCATCCTCCAAAATCTAGTAGAAAGCCTTTGCCTGGACCATAGATACCAGTTCGTTTTATACCCTTGATTTTCAAGGAAACAATGAAGGAGCAGGGGTCCTAATACTTCTGTCCATGTTGTGTATATCAGTGAAGAAGTGACAATGTAAACAATGTAGCAGTTATGTAGTTGTGAGGCAGTGATGATGTGGCGGTGACATATCAACAAGGTAAGGATGAAGTTGCGATGAGGTAGTGATGATGTCAGTTAGGCAGTGATGACATTAATGATGCTGTGATAAAGTAGTGATGACAGTGGTATGATGAGGTTGTGATCGAAGGGGTAGAATGAAGTAGTGATGAGGAAGTAGACTGTGTTGAGGTAGTAATGATGTCATTCTGGTGGTAATAAAGTAGTGATGATATATTGATGAGGTAGGATTGAGTCAGACAGTGGTGATGCAGCAATGGCGAGGCAGTGGTGAGCCAACTATGAGGTAGCAGTGAGGTAGTAGTAGGCCAACAATGGGATAGCACTGAGGCTGGAGTGAGGCAGTTATGAGCAACAATAAGGTAGCACTGTGGCAGCAGGGATCCAGCAATGAGGCAGCAGTCGAAGTGAAAAGGCAGTCAGGAGCCAGCATTGAGGGAGTGATGAGTCAGGAATGAGGCAGTGATCAGGCAGTTGTGATGCAGGAAAGATTCAGCGACGAGGAAGCAGTGGGGGCCCTATAAGGCAGTAAAGAGGCAGTGGTGAGCCAACAATGAGGTAGCAGTAAGGCAGTGGTGAGCCAACAATGAGGTAGCACTAAGGTAGGAGTGATCCAGCAATTGGGCTGAGGTTAAGGCAGACAGACAGTGAGGAGACAGTGAGGAGATGATAGCTGAGTGGAAAAACAGCAATAATGCTACAGCAAGGCAGTGGTGAGCCAGCAGAGGAGTCAGTGCAGCAACATTGAGGTAGACTGAGGCAGCAGTGACCCAGCAATGAGGCAGAAGTTGAGCAGGCAAAGTGAGCTTGACCGCAAAAAACTTCCCAAGTTCCCAAGACGAGCAAACCCCCCACTAGAGACGTGATCGATTTTCCACGTGCTAAATGAAATGAGTTTTGACCCTCCATATTAAAAGCGGGAAGGCATTTGTTGTTTGCCATGTGATAAGCTCACATTGTTACCCATGGAATGTTGCCATGGTGATCATTCATAACAGCCCCTCCATCTTCTTCTGTCCACAGCACTCTAATCCTCCCTCCCTCTCTCTTTCTCGCTCTAGCTCATCACCATAAAGCAGCAGTGGAAGCCTGTGGAGGAGCTCCAGATTGTGAAGAGTCTCACCAAGTAATCGTATTACCGATGTCTTGCAATCCCTATCCGTCCCTCCATTCCTCCATCCCTCTCTTTCTCCCCCGCTCGCCCTCTGCTCACCAGTTTCGCGGAATCTTTTCCGCACAGACTCGCGCTCACAGGTTCAGTGTGCGGAAACGCTTCTGCTGTATTGGTGAGATCTCATCGCGTGGGCGGGGCTTAGAGCACACATGTTCTTGGGGGGTGGGTGATTATTTGCATATATGTGATTTACATATAGCTGATTAGCGCAACATGCAGAGTTGTACTGCACTGTGCTGAACTGTGCTGTAACGTGTTACTGTGAAGTAATGAAGTGTTATGGACGTGTACATACTGATACTGAATAAACATAAGGGTATAATAAAGAGACCCACCCTGTTCTGCTACTTTATACTCAACCACAGTTTTGCAGATCAGATGTGTTTTTATTGTTGGTTAGTTTTTATTTTTTATCAGAACCCTTTTTTAGCAGCACCTTATCCTGCTTTAAATTCACAACAATGTTATCTCTGAGTTCAGTCCTCAGCAGGCCAATCATTTGGCGTTGTAGGAATATCATTTATCATTAAGCTGTTTTGGTGGCGGCCGCTTCCAGCTATGTCCAACCCTGCTGAGTCACTAGGCTTTTAACGTAATTGGGTTTGGAACTTCCCTCCAGCAGCACGGCAGCTACGCAAACACTGTTTATTGAGGTGGTAAAAAAAAAAAAAAAAAAAAAGCAGCAACTGAGAGACTGACGTGATCACTGCCTCACACACACACACACACACACACACACACGCCACTCTGCAGGATCATAAGGCTACACTGATCTTATATTTTGTGACTCAGTATTTTGTAGTGTGTTGGAATAAGTATGCTAATCAATAACAGTAGACCTGAACGCAGAACCAAGCTGGATGGAGAATGCAACCCAACTGAAAGCCAAGTCAAACAGAAAGAAGAGCTGGATGCAAAACCAAGTTGAATGAAGAGTGAAACACAGATCCGAGCTGAATGACGAGCTAAGCTAGATGAAGAGCCAAGCCACTAGGTAAACCAAACCGAACATAGAAACAAGATGAATGAAGAGCAGAGTGGAATGCAAAACTGAGCTGAACTGAGAATGACTGTGTGGATCATATGAACATTATAGAGCATAATAGAGTGCCCCCTAGGCTTCCTGTGGTGTATTACAGTCTGTCAGAATGACTGTGTGGATTACATAAACGTTATAGTGTACTTGTAAATTGTAAACTAATAACTCTGATTGACTCTGTGCTCAGTGATCCGGAGAGATTCGTAAATGTACTGTGAGGAAAGGAGGGTCTTGAGCTCTGTGTGTGTGTGTGTGTGTGTGTGTGTGTGTGTTTGCGTGTGAATGGAAGGAAGGGGTGGGGACTGTATGTGCACAGCAGTGTTTGAAGGTTATATGTAATTCCCCATTTAGATCCAGGCAAGGTGTCTTATCTGCATGCTGAAGGGAGGAAGCCATTTTCCTTGGCCTGCAGGATGTAAAACATAAAGCTGTGATGCTATGATAATCCCTGGGGAACGTTGCCATAGCAATTCACAAGAAATGGCGCTTGGTTTTTCCATTCAGAGCCTCCAGAGGCGCACCTTGGGACTGCTCTGTATGCTCACAGATGACTCTAAAGGACCCATATCATAGAAAAACAATTTTACCTCATGATTATTCATTTAAAGAATCAGATGTAACAATGTAAAAGTTTTAAACTGGTCCATTCAGTCCATTTGTAAAAACTAATTTGCAACTAAACAGTGAATTAATTGTTTTGTGAGGTCATAAAAACTAATGTATTTGTATATATTTGCCATTCAGCCCACAGAAGTTTAGCCCTACTCACTCCATTCATAGCAGTTTATGTTCACAGCAGTTTTGCCCCACCAATTCAGTATACAGAATGTACCCCTGCCCATGTAGTTTACATCAGTGATATCCTTTCCCCTTTATGCTGACATGATAACAAATGTTTCATCCCAGACTGCTTTTTAAACCAAGCACAGTACAGGCCAGCCAATGAGAACAGAGCTAATGTACATACATCAGTCTTAAAGGCACAGTCTGATTAATTGAAGTATACTGTAGTGTAAAATCCAGACCTATCCCTCAGATACAGTATGTCACTGCTAAAAATCTACCCATTATTTTTCATGAAAATTAAAACACACACCATCTACATGGTACACAATCAAAGAAATCATTTGATGGTTTAATTACTTGCCAATTTCAATTTAACCACACATCCAATTAAAAATACACCAATGTATTCACTCATATGGCTTTATTAGCAGCATTTGAGGACTGTAAAGAGTTTTTAAAAGGCAGGTTATAGGATCATTACAGTGCTGACCTGCACTGGGGAAATCTTGCTCATATATTGAATTCTATTGTTTGGGACGGACCATCGTAAAAAGTGTTCCCACTAGTAGCAACTTGGAAGTGAACTATAGAACAAAGTTTGTTAGGCCCGATCCAAACAAAATAGAATTGAAAGCCCCCCAAGATTCAATCAGGTGAGTCTAAACCGTTGACTGGTGTGTGTTACATGGCTTTGGTACATTTAATAAAGGCTGTGTGTGTGTAGATTTTTTTGCATACTTTGTTGACCAGTTGCTGTGTCCTTCACCCTCAGCTCTCTGTCAGGATGTCCAGCTCTTTTGTTGTGAGAGCAGAATTCCATCAGTCAGAGCAAAGAGGAGTCACACAGTAACACTATACCCTCCCTCTGTGTGTGTGTGTGTGTGTGTGTACGTGACTAAGTCACACATCCATTGCCTCCCACACTGTGGTCATGTGATGACAATGCAATGTGTGCGTTTGTTCCTGTCAACATTATCTCTCCCCACCTCAAACCGAAAACAGAAACCGCCTCACTGCTCCTCTTTACACACTGTTTAGGCGTGTGTGTGTGTGTGTGTGTGTTTAAAATACCATCTCTCATTTACACACACACTGACTGACCAACTGACTGACTGACTGGTATGTTTCTGCAATGATGAGGCCCTGTGGTGATGGGGCAGTAAATGAGGGCAGGTATTTTTGGAGAATTCATTGATGCTACAAGTGTGTATGTAAAGACAGTGTCTCAGCACCATGTTGCTATGGCAACTGCAGGTTCTAAAAAAAATGTTTCCTTTCCTTTTCTTTCCAGGACTACTGGGCCACTGACCTTGGGCTTGACCTTCACACTCACTATGTCCAAAATTATACGATCACAAATTTCATCAGAGGTGTATCAACCATTGGCTACTTAATCACAGGCAAAGCATAAGCAAAGCAGTCAGAAGCTAATCAGTCAAAGGGCAACCAATCACAGGCTAACCAATCATAGATGAACATGGCACAGGATGTTTAAAAAAATAACAAATCATAACCAGTCACAAAAAAACAATGATAGGCTAAACTATAATAGGCTAACTAATTAGAAATGAGCTAGTCACATGACAACCAGTCTAAAAATAACAATGATAGGCTTGACTATAACAGGCTAACAAAACTAGGCACAGGAAAATCAGTCTAAAAATAACAACAGACTAACCAATCATAAGCTAACCAGTCACAGGATCAATCAAAACAATAACAATCATAGGCTAACCAATAGATTAACCAGTCACAGACTAACTAATCATAGACTATCCAGTCACAAGATTACTAATAGGTGAACCACTGTAATCAGTTAAAGAAATAATCATAGGCTGACCAATAGATAAACCAGTCACAGGCTAACCAGTTAAAATTACTATCATAGACTAAACAATCAAAAGATAACCGATCACACAGTAACCCAGTACATCACTCCTTTCCTCACTGCTGGTTAACCTGGTTACACACATTAAGGAAGTGTTGGTGGATTGAGAAATTAAAGGTGTGTATGCGTGTGTCGTCAGAGGGCGTGTTTGTGGTGAAAAATGCAGAATCATCACTGAGCAGCTGTTTTCATTCTTTCGTTGCTCTGTTGCTTCATGACGTTTTTCTAATGACAGCACAACCAGTACAGTTCACTCCCTGTACTGTCTGCACTGTGGGAAGTTTCTCTGATGAGTGCTAATACTGTATTAAGCACAGCGCAGAACTCTTTATAAGCCACAGCTGCAAACTATTCCTTTCACACCTGTACAATTTTGCCAATGCCACTCGCAGCAAGCCCAAAGCATGATAGATGTATTCCTATTGCTATTTGGCAATTGTACTTTTCATGAAATTTGTTTTTATTTTATATAAAATTTATATTTATATAAAATTTATATATATATATATATATATATATATATATATATATATATATATATATATATATATATATATACACACACACACACACACACACACACACCAGAAGAAGTGGAAGTAATACAGTTACACTTTAACCAGAGGAATTTACCACTCACACTTTCACATCTTTAACTTTACTCACACGTTTGGCGCCATCCAGTGGTGGGAAGACATAGAACCAAAATGTGTGTGTACAAAAGTGCAGCCTTCATGTGCAGGTCCTTAAAACAGATTTATTTCAAGTTATGAGGAGCTTCTGAGTGGCCAATTGATCATTTCAGACCCACTCCAAGCGCTCCACAACACAAACACTGCAAAATCTTTCATTAATTACGGTTCAAGTTACGAGAATGTGCAAATTATCAGAACTTAGTTACTAAATTACAAAAATTAAAGGGAAAAACGGTTAAAATAACAAAATACAAAAAAACAACAACAAAAAAAAAACACAAATGAGTTATGTGATATGCAAAAAAATCTGAAATCTGCAACTAAACCATTTTAAATGTTTTTTTAAATGAAAACATTAAATAAAAAGGGAAAATTAAAAGGTGATAAGCGGGCTGAGGCTGACTGGAGTCGAGTGTTTGGATGTAAGAATTCACACAGCAGTTTTTTCCCGGAAAGGCACATGCGTCCTCCAAACCCCTTTGCATTGCAGTGTGGTTGTCAGTATTTAGCCGCTGTACTAAGGTTTATGTGGCATGGTGAGAAATGCAGCGGAAGACAGAGACGTCTTTACAGCAGTCTGATTGTCTGCTGCACAGATCCAGTAAGTCAGTCAGGATTAGGTAAAATAAAATGAAAAGTCAGTTCTAACAAAAACAGAAAGGCAGTTGAGGTTGTGGGGGTTTGGAGACTGTTGAGAACACTGTTCACCTAGACAGTCTTAGTCTAACACTGAATTAGATTTATTAGACTAGAGCAAGACCAGCGTTGCCTACAAAAGACTACGCTGTCCCGCTTGCTGGACTTGCTTCTTTAGCCTAGAGCTATAGCCTAACGCTTCAAAAGCCTCGAGCTGGACTAGCTTATCACAGTAGCCCAGAGTCTAGTATATAATAATTATTCTTGATAATTTAAGCCCACAGTGGTCCGTAGTTTTTCTCTTAGTAGACAGACGCCTTACTAATGACTTTTTATTATTCCGTATCTAATATATAGCTTAAATTTAAGGGGTTAACTGGTTACTGGTTATCTGGCTCACTGAAAAATAAACTGCCGAACAATCACAGTATAGAGCTTTTCCTGGACTTCTTATCCTACCAATGAGGGCTATTTAGATTCCATTGTTGAGCTGAATAGCTGTTTTTAAGCAAGAAGCAGGTGTGTTTCTGGGGAGTTATTTAATAAAGCAGGATATTTAGCCAGATAACCAAAGCCTAAAGTCACTAAGGGTCATTCCATTCGGGTTCAAGTTATTCAGATTTACTGAGAGCTAAACCAGCACCAAGACTAAAGAACGCTAAGTTAAGTACTAGATTTAAGCCTGCTCAGACCAGACAGGACAGAAGTGGAGCTGGACATTCAGCAGCGTTCATTTGGCGGTTTAAAGGAACAGTTCAGCAAAAACTCAAATGACTCTGATTGACCACTGACCCCAGATGTAGTTGATCAGCCCAACCATGTTTAGCATCTGACGTGAGCTTCTTTAGTTTACAATGGTAGATGCTAGGCTAATGCTGTGTTGCTAACAATAACAGTATCAGTAAATATATGTAGAAAAAAGTCTCAACCTGTCTCTCAAAACGCATCCCAATCTTTATTTCCAGCAAAAAGCTATAAATCTGCACTTCATTTTTCGCTGAACTGTTCCATTAATATCGCCATCAGAGCACCCCTGATGTAATAAACTCCTTTGTGCTTGCAAACAACGAGCTGAACAGACCTGGTGTCCCTAAAAACACGCAGAGCCACCGAGGAAGATGAGCAAATAAAATACAATTACACCACCATAACGTGGCCAAAATAAAGAAAAACTGTGCATACCATTCGTTTCACACCTGTATGAAAGTGTTTTTTATCAAAAGTGAGAGAGTTTGATTAATCTTGATGTTGGGGGGATGGGGGTGGAAGCAGGACACGTTGGTTGGGCGTTGGTTAAAAGTCCGTTTTTGGCGGGACAGTCACTCCGCAGCCTTTGGCTTTGACTGTGCTGTTGCATAGCAACACATCTACGGTCACAGTAGCAGTGTGAAGGAGATGTAAGGGTGCGTAAATGTGTTGATGTGTGCATGTTAGCGGGTGTAGGAGTTTAGGCACTCAGTAGGCAGTTGGAGCAGGTGTGTGGTGCCCCCTGCCTTTGGCTCTGCAGCTGCACCGTGCAGTGAGACACACTGTGTGACATCATCAGCACATGGCGAGCTTTGGCTTGCACCTCCTCCCACTTCCCCATGCTGCCCGGCACTGGAGAGAGAAAACAAACACCATTATTGTTACAGTACACTCACTGGCCACTGTATAGGCAACACCTTCACTCACTGGACACTACTGAAGGTGAGATGTTTAACACACATATAGGTGTGGTGTTCCAGGGTCTACATCCTTGTGGCCATGTAGCTTGTAATAAAATGAATATAAGGAATGACTCACTGAGTTGCAGGTGTGCGATAGCTGCAGTTTTATCTGCTGTTAGCGCCCACAGCTTCAGCTCCTCTACTGCCTCCACATCCTCCAGCTTCAGTAAATCTGCCTTCATCACACTCACGTCCATGTGGCGTGGAACACCTAGAAGGAGGATAGAAATGTAACGAGAGAGAGAGTCAGATAATTGGTCAGGGAATATAAAATAAATGGAAGAAAAAGAAAGGAAAGAATGGTTAAGCGCGCATCACATTAACTCTCTACCAGTAAAGATGATCTTAAAACTATGAGAATTCTAGAAAATTTGTCCTGGTCAGTTGTCTACAGCCTCATTAGAATTTTCCATTTCCCAGAAAGGCAGAGACGATGTCATCGTCAATTAATAAAACTTTTTTAGACTTCAGCTGACATAGATTGAATATTAATCCCACTGCACTGATTAACTCCACTGGGTTTAACCAATTTTCCATCACACATTCGCTGTGTGACACACATATTCGGTCGGTGCTGTTCTGAAACCCGCCCTCCGCTAGACTAGGGCCCTGTCCACATCTATACAGATATTTTTTACACAAATTAGTTTTTCTCTACTCTTTTCTTTCTGTCCAGACCAAAACACAAAACAGCCCTAAAATGCTTGCAGGATCTTGACAGCCCAGCAGGGGGTGCCAACACCTCAGTTTGAGGTCAAATCCTTGTAAAAGCCTAACATCCATCAGATGAAGCACTTTTACGAACAACAACAGTTTCTCAATTTTCGAACAAAATTCAAAACAGCCAAACTCCTTAATCTGCGCTTGCTCTCTCTCTCACACACACACTCAAAAACAGATTTGAAGAAAAAATGCCTCAAATGAAAAAAATGTTTACACCACTGTGATGACACAACTGTCTCTGAATCTCACACACACATCTGATCAGGCAGAGAAGGGGAGTTTTTGTAAGTTCTGTAAGTTGTGAGTGTAGAACGTTCTGTGTTACAGTGCAATGAAAACAAAAACCCAGTGAGGAAGAAGTATGCAAGTTAACAGTGTGATATCAGCGCTTTCAAAAAGTTTGGGTTTTGCTCATCCACATGGAAACACTAAAATAGGACCTCAAAAATCTCCACGTTTTCAAAAGAGCATTTGTTTAGAAAACTGCCATTTCCCTCATGTCTTAAAAATTAAACGTATAATGTGGTAAAAACAGTCATACATTTCCTCTATATATGAAGACAAAAGCCCTATTCAGACTGGATTTGTTTCCTACAGGGACGCCTATAAAAAAAAAACCTGTAACATGTCTCCTCAGAGATAAAACTTACACATCCACATGGCATTAAAAGTCCTAGAGGTTGAGCGGGTTTGATTTATGTTGTCACACAGCAGCACTCAAACAGTCCAGGAGACACTGGTTTATTGATCGTTTATGTTTAACGGTTCATAAGGTGTTTAAAATACACTGGAGCAGCTGTGATATGCATGCTCGGAGGCTAATTACGGTAAAAAACAACCATGTTCCCCAATGCAAGTTAAAACCGCCTGGAAAACCAGATGTGAATCCGGACAGTCCTCAAATTATCAGACGACCACAGAGTTTATTAAATGACAGTAGGTAATTCAGCCTGTGATTTTTAAAAAAAAATTTTAAAGACATTAGGGCAAAACACAGACACGGTCGATCTGGATGGGAAGAAAATCACAGAGAAGCCTCTGTCAAAGAGAATTACCCCAGGACCCCCATGTCCGGATAGGGCCTTAAATTGAAAATTCATTGTTTTAGTGATGTCAAAAACAACAACAACATGTATTTACACATATACTCCTATTCAGCACTCCAGACACCTACACAACATGTATTGACTGCTCAACTACATTGGGAGACACTTGCTTCAAGTGTGTGTTTGTTTGCGAGACTTACCCTCTAGCAGTATGAGGCCGGTGTCTCTAATAATGCGGAATGTGGTGACCAGCACCAGCACAGAGAATATGTATGTGCACACAGGATCAGCCAGCTTATACTCGGGCTAGAAAACACAAAACACACATTTAAAATAAATGTGTTGTTTAACACAGCAGTGTTCACTGTGAAGCTCAACCTGTACAGACAGAAATGCACTCAGTAATGCTTCACATTCTCAAATATCAAACCACACACCCCCACACCCCCACACACCCCCACACACCCCCACACACCCCCCCCCACACACACACACACACACAGACACACACACACACACACACACACACACACACACCCCAGCATTATTCATGCTTATAAAACTCTGGTTCCAGATCTGTGTATAATGACTGTAATCTGATGTTGTGGCTTCACAGCTGCACAACATTGAGATAACCGGTAAGAATCTCTAATAATGTGGAAATGTTAGACACACCCAGAACAGTAAACAGAGACATAAAGCACCAGTAAACTGAATATCCAGAATGATGTTCTAAGAACAATAATATACAAAGAATAAAATTCTCACTAATATATCAAACATTAATATCTTGAATTAATGTTTGTGTGTGTGTGTGTGTGTACCTTAAACCGGACGATGTAAGCAGCGATCAGAACACCGATGCTCTGCACCAGGTCCCCCAGAGCATGGATAAATGCTGCCCGCACTGCCAGGCTGCCGTCCCCCTGATTACCGCGTCCTGACCTCTGCGAGTGTGAGTGGCCGTGGGAGTGTGTGTGAGAGTGTAGGTGGCCTGACTGGTTCAAAAGAAAGCCCATTCTACACACACAAACACATACAGATACACACCTATCAGACAACGCTTATGTAACTGCCATACCTGTATTCTGTACACAGTCACATTTCAATACCATGAGATAATTTCTCCATCCAGAGCTGTGTTCTTTCATAATGACTCTTGTGAAGTTGTAAAGACAGAACACTGTTAAAAATCCCATTCAACCCCAATGAGAGACTGTAGCTCCACCTCAGTGTATATCACAATACCTACATTTAGAGTGTTATTAATATTCACCCTAATGAGAGTCTGTAGCTCCACCTCAGTGTATATCACAATACCTACATTTAGAATGTTATTAATATTCACCCTAATGAGAGACTGTAGCTCCATCTCAGTGTATATCACAATACCTACATTTAGTGTTATTAATATTCACCCTAATGAGAGACTGTAGCTCCATCTCAGTGTATATCACAATACCTACATTTAGAGTGTTATTAATATTCAACCCCAATGAGAGACTGTAGCTCCACCTCAGTGTATATCACAATACCTACATTTAGAGTGTTATTAATATTCACCCTAATGAGAGACTGTAGCTCCACCTCAGTGTATATCACAATACCTACATTTAGAGTGTTATTAATATTTACCCTAATGAGAGACTGTAGCTCCATCTCAGTGTATATCACAATACCTACATTTAGAGTGTTAATATTTACCCTAATGAGAGACTGTAGCTCCATCTCAGTGTATATCACAATACCTACATTTAGAGTGTTATTAATATTTACCCTAATGAGCCATTTTCTTTGCTGTTTAGCCAATAACATGGGTTGACTGAATACTGAGACATGAAGTGAGAATTGAGAAAGTGAATGGGGACAGCTGTGGTCTGGACTTTAACCGTGAAACGTGCAATAAATGATCTATAAAAAGACATGTGCTGCATGTAGTGTTGTGTGTAGAGTGGGGTGTGGTGCTAGGACCGTGTGTAGAGCAGACCTAGTGATGGGTAATAAACCGTGTGTAGAGCAGCGCTAGTGATGGGTAATAAACCGTGTGTAGAGCAGAGATAGCGATGGGTAATAAACCGTGTGTAGAGCAGAGCTAGCTATGGGTAATAAACCGTGTGTAGAGCAGAGATAGCGATGGGTAATAAACCGTGTGTAGAGCAGAGCTAGCTATGGGTAATAAACCGTGTGTAGAGCAGAGCTAGCTATGGGTAATAAACTGTGTGTAGTTAGTTAGCTATGGTAAATTAACTATGTAAAGAGGAGAGCTTGAGTTGATTTATTAACCATGTGTAGATGGGGTTTCCAACTTCCTCAAATGAGAATATGAAACATGTGGAGATGGAGGTACTTCCCCAGAAAAAAAATCTGCAATCTGACATAGGTATTCAGTAGGCTTAGGACAATTTTTTTTTACAAACTTACATTACAAAAATACATTTTTGTACCTCAGAAATCTCCCACTTTATTTTAGGTGGTTATTAAAACTGATACTCACACATTCACTCATTTCTACACTGCTGCCACTTTTATTGAAAAAGTGCTAAATCCTGTCTGATTCACCCAAAAAGGGCATATCCATTAATGGGCACATATTCACATACATAGGCCACATCCACAATAATTTAGAGAACATAATTAATTAAGTTACAGATGAAAGAAACTTGCCAACATTGGAACAGCCGTATTTTTAAACACAGTGCATAGAAATAATGCCTCTGGATGCCGCAGTGGATGCCTCATCCACTGCTAATGAAAGCTCAGACTGAGCAACAGAAACCTGTTCTCCAAACTGCTCAGCCTGGGAAAACCCATCATCACCATTAGCCTATTTACATATGTACACACACTGATAAAACTACGACTACAGTGTAGAAACCTTATGCCTACCAGAGTCAGGGCTGGCTACTAACTTTAGCCTGTTGTGTTGGACTGAGAATCTCAGAATACTGTGGAGAAACCAGGATCTGTTTTTCTGCAATCCGTTCAGTTTAGTGGTGGACTGAGCTCTGAGAATCTTTAACCTCTGTCAGGTATATTGTAGAAATGTGCTTTTCATTGGTCGTGAGAACTGTTTCATGGCCAATAAGAAGCGCTGGTCCATTTGGGTAGTGGAACCCAAATGACCGAGCAGCAGGGTTTCTCACACAAAACACCCTGTTCTAAAAGTCTAATCTCACAAATATGGAACAAAGCCTGTCTCATATTAGTTTAATAACAAATACAGTTTTTAAGTTATCACTATTTAGAGCAGCATTAGTAATGGGCTGTGGAGCAGTGGACAGGACTTCTCTGGAGCGCTTGAGCTCTGAGGATAAATTTAAGTGGCACTTTTAATCTATTGCTAATCATCCATTGCTAGGCCCTGACCTCACTAACGCTTTAATGGTTCACAAATATGTTCCTAGTGTTAAATCTAGTGTTAGGCCTTTGCAGAAGAGTAGAGGCGGTTACTGCAGCCAAGGGAAACAAACTTCCTATTATTACCCTTGATTTCAAAAGCAGCAGAGCGATTGTCCACAAACATTTGGACATATAGTGTACTCCTTTTAGCATTTAGGTAAAACAAGTCATTTCTGTCCAACATAAGCTGCTTTACAACAATAAATGACACCTTTGCTAATTACTACTGGCTAGTGCTCCACCAAGAGTTTAAAAAGTCAGTTCTGCTGAATCTGTAACTCAGCTGGTGAGGACAGAGAATGATGTAGCAGTGGGTGGCACGCTGGACACCCCCAGGCTGATACTGGACGTAAGAGTACCCTCTGATTGGATGCTGTCTAGCCTAGTGAATCCTTACTAAGCCTCGCCTCTACCTGCTCGTTATCGACCTCTAATATGTGTATTTGTGAGTCATACCGAGAGGGTGGGAGACCAGCTGATATTAGGGGCGAGTATGCGCTTTACTTCATAAATAAACTGCATGAATAAACATTGTTTGGTAAAAAACTGCAAACTCACATCAAGTTAACAGCCACACCCACAGCGGCAGTGATCAGCATGACGTCTCCGTCGATGGTGAAGTCAGGGTGGAGTGTTCTCTGCACCGCTTCATTCAGCAGCACTCCAGTCAGGATATAGATCAACAACACACTGGTCCCAGCAGACATCACCTCTACACAACAAAGGAGAAGAAATGAGAAGTGACGAGACGAGAACAGTACAGACGAGTACAGAAGAGAGAAGAAGAGATGAAATGAGATTAGAATATAAAGGGAAGGTAGGAGAGGAGAAGAGAGGAGAAGGATGAGGGAGAAGTGAGGAGTTACCCAGGCGCTGGAAGCCGAAGGTGAATCTGTTTGTGGGTGGTTTGGATGAGAGCCAGAGAGCCAGCAGGGACACAACAATACCAATCAGATCGGTTAGCATGTGCAGAGCGTCCGTCATTATGGCCAAGCTGTTGGCCACATAGCCACCTAAACACAAAAACACACACACTTTCTGGTCTGTTTGGATCAACAACCATAGAAAACATGTGGTTACACTCACCTCGAAGCCAAATTTGTTCCCAGTTTGTCTGGTTAGTGTAAAGTTTTAACAGTAAAAGTGCAGCTCATGTAAGTTCCACTACAACTCAGCTACTCCATTTAATGAACAGGCGGTATTCAGGTTCTGCAGGTGGTCTTTTCTTGCCAAGGCTGTCCTTAAGGCTGTATTAAAATCAGATTTCTGGGGGAAATAAAAAAATAACTGGAAACTAACTGTTGGAATTAGACACTGGAGATAGAAAGACAGTTTGGAAGAGGAAAATTAGAAGGAAAATGGCCTGTTTTGCCATTGAAACATAGGAAGATGGGAGATGCTATCTCCAGCCAGCAGAGGCGCTGGACTTCTGAAATACGCTGTGCTTTTCATGTGTTTTTTTTGTTTGTTTGTTTTTGTTTTGTTGTTGTTTTTTTACAGACACTGGTTTGGATTGAGCGTCACTGCAGCTGAGAAATACTTAATTCCCTTGAGAAGGGTTCCAGAGAACTAAAGAACTGGTGTTTTTTTGTTGGTGGGCTATACCTATAGTTAGGGAGTGTAATTCACTTTTACTCCATTGCAGTAAATACAAATCGTCCTATGAGCCTCCACTCACAGCTGTAGATGTGCATTTGTTGACAAGTGGTAGTGTATGTACCTTGTCGGTTGACAAGTAATTCTGGTAATTCTATTCTAAAAACTGACATAAAAGAACAATAATAAGCACTTACTGTTTCAGCAGAGCTCGGAATGCAACCTGAACGCATATTTCCAGTGCAACTATGTTGGTGTAAATTGGCCATCACTTTTCTGCATGAGATTTCCTACCTGAATCTTTCTACTTTGCAGTAATGAGGCTTCCTGGATGCTTTCACACCCCGTTATGCTGGGCCACTGTGGAGAAGAACTTTCACCATGGCTAACATGGACATGCTAATTTGTGGGGTATTAGCTTTCATGAGCCTTTTTGATTCTGTGCTGATTGGGTGCCTTAGCAGACTAACTACATTTGAAGTAAGAGGGGCAGGAAGACTATGCCTTAAACTATGCCTTCTCCAGTTTCAGTTATATGAAGGGTCATAACAAATTCCACTCAAGAGTTTACATTCCGGTCTTGATTTTCTAAAACTGATAAGCTGTCCAACTTTTACCACATCCACTACTGACAAGAGAGCGCTCTAAAAACAGGAAGTGAACATTCGCCATGCTGGAAAGAATGCAGCTCTTCGCTCTTAGCCAGAAAAACAAGTAGGAGACCATATCTCTTCACCTCTGTTCACATCCATTTTCTTTTGAGTGGATCCTTCTCCAGCAATCATTTTCCCTTTAATGAAGGTCACAGATTCTTAAAAAGTCTCTACAAAATTAAACAGCTAAGATGTGAACAAAGCGACAGAATGGCTCCGTTCTAGAGAAATGATAGAGTCTGAATTGTTCACAGTGTTTGTGAACTAGACATCTGCTTCTGAAAGCTCCCTCACAGACAGTTATTACACCAAATGGTTATGAGTACGCTCCCTAAAACCAGAGATTTTAGTTTTGAGTTTTCACACATCGTTAAGATGGTGGATGGGATCAAGCAGACGTTATGTGGCAAAAAACACATGCGTAGCATAGTAAATAAAAAGCCTATATTTGTGCTGTAGTCACGGCAACCCTTGGTTTCTATTCCCACCACTGCCCAAGTTGGTAAGTTTCTCTACAAAAAAAACATTTCACAAAACCCCTCTATGCAGGGAATTCCCCTGACGGTGACAGTGTTTTTTAGTTGAGATTAAAAGAAGGAACTCCCTAAGAACATGTGGAGGAAACAGTTTCCAAGAAAAGGAACTCTTTCTCGTCTGGGTTGCTCCAGATATTCAGTGGAATTCATGAAATGAACATGAACATGATCAATCACTGACCCCAGATGCAGTCCATCAGTCAAGACGTGTTTGGTGTCTGACATGTGCTTCTTTAGTATACCACGGGAGATGCTAGTCATTGCTAATAAACTCTCTTCCAATCTCAACGCATAGACTAAAAATTACACTTCAGAAATACAGAAATACAAAAGCTACAAAAACAATTAAAGGAAGATTTCATAAAATAACATGAACAGCTGCCATCAGCAGCCGGAGCATGAGAGAGCACAACTGGCTTGGTTATCTCTGGGTGGGTAGATCTCTCTCACTCTCTACATCCTTTTGTCTGATATCAAACAGGTCTTGGAAGATTGACTGCATCTGGTGTCAGTTGTCAATCATGTTCATTTTAAAAATGAACTGCATTTATTGTGCAATGTCAGAATGGATTACAGTTATACACAATAAAGTATAAGCTCAGCTCTACAGCAATACAGTAAAATGTATTGCTCGTAATTATAAATCTTCTGATATTGACGATCTTCTGTCAGAGAACTTGAAGTGAGAAAAACGACCACTTTATAATGTCTACCAATTTATTCAGACAGGAGCTACAGGGTGCTCCCGAGAAACCCCGCAATTGAATGGGTTCATTGGCTAGACTACCACTGCGAACAAACGGGATGTGGAAATGGTAGGCTAGCATTGCGAACACACGGGAAGTGGGATATGCTAGAGTAGCACTGCTAACAAACACTGGGCTTCGTCCAGCTGTATCTTTGTAAACAGACACCCAAGAACTCAAGAGTCTATTAAGACTTATTAAGATTATTTTTTTACTTTTAGCCCATTCGATTAGGACTCACACAAGAGCGCCCTCTAGTGTTCATCA